>NC_056750.1:814215989-814263489 GCF_019279795.1 Protopterus annectens
CATTCTGTGACCAACCACGTTGGACTGTCCATCCTTGACATGTCTGCCACCCTTAGGCTGAGATGTTCCTGGTAACTGTTACCCAAATCTGTTTGGGTTGGGAAAGGACTACCTAGATAGAGGTGGACATCATGAAGCCACTATGCTTAGTGTTTTTGACATGCATGTTTTGAAAATTTTTATATGCTCTGACATCAAATTTGAGACTTGCTCTACTGTATCCAAAGAGATTAGTGAAGGACTGTCATATGGTACCTCTCAATCAGTACCAGGAAAACCATTAGCCCCAAGACATGTGACTTTTGACACTGCTCTGTAACTATAAATCTGGCCCACAATGTGATTAATGGAAGGATGAGTTTCTTGGGGATGAATGGCCTTGTAAAGAATAGTGTTCATTGAGCAATCTCTTACATGGAGCAAACCCATTGTCTTAATGGGTAGATCTACGCCAGTTATTGAAAAACCACATTGTCAAAACCTATATGGTCGACAATGCAGTTAATTGAAAAAGTAACATAAAGCCACACAACTCCACCAAAAGGATCTTCCCTGACCAGCATGTGTAACACAAAATTAAGTTTTTAATAGTATGTTCATGTAAAATTCCTAATGGCCTCAATCTAAATAAAGGGTAGGCAATACAAACTTGGTATATACAAGGACCGCAAACTACTAATGAAACCTTTGGTTTTATTCAACACAGCAAACAATTGTTCAATACAATAAATAAAACGAAATGTAGAAACAGTCCAACAATATAATAAAAAACAAAAAACTCTGTTCCCACTCGTAGATAATAACACCAGCACTGTGACAATCACTAACTTCTTCTGTGACTTAAAAAAAATAGAAGTTATGTTCTTACCATAACGTTCCATGTTAGTTGTCTTCTTCTCGCCTTCTTCTTGCTGGATGGGTTCGGAGCCGACCTCGGCCCGACTGCCACTCTAAAGCTCGAGAGTTGGTTCCACCGGCTCGAGGCTCCCCTTATATCCCACAATGCTAGGCGAGAGTTACCTCAGATCTCGTTTGTAAGCTAACCCCAGCTTATGATAGTAACAATAGAAAACAGAATAGCTATAACAGAGTCCACCTCTAACAACAGGAAGAAGAAGGGTGACCTACATCCTGAAACAAGAAATATGCATAATAGCATATAGCTAAGAAAGAGGTGGTAGAAAGAGAGGTCACGATCACAACTCCTCTAGGTCTGTCCAGGCCAGGGGGAAGGAGGGTGGGTCGCAAGAAGAAGGCGAGAAGAAGACAACTAACATGGAACGTTATGGTAAGAACATAACTTCTATATGTTAAGTTGTCTATCTCGCCTTCATTCTTGCTGGATGGGACCTGGCCCCTAGCACCTTGTCCCGGGTGGCCTAACGGAACAGACTCCTGAGAACAGTGGAACCAAAATTAGCTCTATGCCTAGAAGCTAAATCCAACTTATAATGGAAAATAAAAGTGTGAGGAGTAGCCCAAGTAGCCGCTGCACAAATGGTGTCAATAGGCAGTCTGTCTTGGAAGGCTAGAGAAGTAGCCAAAGCTCTGGTGGAATGGGCTTTAGGTTTATTAGGCAGTTTTGGTGTCTAATCTCATAAACAAGGGTAATCAGAGATGTTAGCCATCTGGATAAGGATACCTTTGAAACTGGAAGTCCCTTTCTGCTTTCCGCATAGGAGACAAACAGCTGATCAGATTTTCTGAATAGTTTCGTCCTGTCCAAGTAGTACCTTAATTGACGATGAACATCCAGGTAGTGTAATTTTTGTTCAGACCTATTTGAATACTCCGGGAAAAAGACAGGGAGGTCAATGCATTGGTTTAGATTTGATGTTGAAACCACCTTAGGCAAAAAGGACGGGTTAGTTCGTAAGGAAACTCTGTCCTTATGAAATACAAGGTAAGGAGAACGACAACTGAGTGCTTGAAGTTCTGAAATTCTTCTAGCTGATGTGATAGCCACCAGAAAGAGAGTTTTCCATGATAATAACTTTAAGGAACATGAAGCTGCAGGTTCGAAAGGGGAAAGAATCAAAGAAGCAAGAACTAAATTTAGGTCCCAAGGAGAAGGAGGATTTCTTACAGGAGGTCTGAGAAGAAAAACTCCTTTCAAAAAGGCTTTGCAGAGTTTGTGGGACATTAGGGCAGATTCAGAAATACCCACATGGAAATTAGAAATAGCTGCCAATTGAACCTTGAGAGTAGATGGAGATGAACCTGCATGGAAGAGTTCAGCTAGAAAATCAAGGACTAGTTGGATGGAAGCGGTGAAAGGATCTATGTCCTTTCCTTGTGCCCAATATGAGAAGCGTTCCCACTTACTCAAATAAATCTTTCGAGTGGAAGATTTATGGGAAGCTATCAAAATATCTCTAACAGAGTGAGATAATTGAGGAAGCCTGGCTACAGTTGGAAGTGGAGGAACCAAGCAGTGAGGTTCAGAGAGGGGAGGGAGCGATGAAACTGACCCGACTGATGGATCAAAAGATCTGGAACTAGGTCCAGATTCCACGGTCGCCCAAAAGAAATCGATGTAGAAAGGGGAACCACACTTGTCGAGGCCAGTAAGGAGCAATGAGGATCAATGAGGCCTTCTGAGCGATAGCTTTCTGTATTACTTGAGAGATCAGTGGGAAAGGAGGAAATGCATACAGAAGTCCCGGGCCAAACTTGGACTAGCGTCCCTGCTGGGTTGGCCTGGTAAAGGGAATAGAGTGAAGTACTCTCTGCACTTGCTGTTTTGGGGAGTAGCAAAAGATCGCAGCAAGGCTGACCCCACTTGAGAAATATCTCTCTCACTACAGAGTCTTTCAGAGACCACTCGTGAGGCATGAGAATAGCTCTGCTCAACTTGTCCGCAATGTGATTGGACTTCCGGGATGTGCGTTACTATCAGAAAACGCTGAGAAGAAATCGCCCATTGCCACAGTCTGAGTGCTTCTCGACACAGGGGTATGATCTGGTTCCGCCTTGTTTGTTGATGTACCACACTACAGACATATTGTCTGTCTGGATTGCAATCGCTCCCAAGGGAAGAGAGTCTTGAAGGGCTTGCAACGCTAAAAGCACTGCTCTCATCTCCAGAACATTTATGTGCAAGTGGCATTCGTTTGGTTGCCATGTGCCCTGGACTGTCCTGCCCTGATAATGCCCCCCCCACCCGATCAGGGCGGCCTCCGCTTACAGTGTAGCAAACAGAGGAGGAGGAACAAAAGATCTCCCCAACAGGAGCTGGGGAAGACATCCACCACATGAGATGCTTTTGCACGCTTGCGTGATCATAATGGTGTGAGACATTGGAAGTTCCTGGTATGACCATTGAGAAAAGAGCATCCACTGAAGGATCCGCATGTGGTATCTGGCCAATGGGAGGAGAGGTATGGCCGCTGCCATGATTCCCAACACCTTTAGAACTAACCTGGCCTTGGCTCTGTTGTTGTTGAGAAGAAGTGACACCAATCTTTGAATGTCTGATATCCTTTGGTTCGTTAGTGTTGCAGACATGTTTACAGTATCTAAATTTGCCTATGTAGGTAATAGTACGACAAGGCGACAAAACAGACTTTTCGCAATTTATTGAGATACCCAGTTCTTGACAGATGCGAAAAGTGTAATCTCTGGCCATCAAAAGGAGATGCTTGGTGGGAGCTGTGAGGAGCCAGTCGTCCAAATATGGAAACACCTGGAATCCTTGTCGTCTCAGGTGAGAAGCTACCACTGCCATGCATTTGGTAAACACCCGGGGGGCAGTGGTGAGACCAAAGGGCAGGGCCCTGAATTGAAAATGACTGGTTCCCAGCCTGAAGCGGAGGAATCTTCTGGAGCGCCTGTTCATTTTTATGTGATAGTACGCGTCCTGAAGGTCTATAGAGCACATCCAGTTTCCTTTTCCCAACAGGGGAAGAATGGATTGCAGCGTGACCATCCGAAATCTTGTTTTCTTGACCGATCTGTTCAAGATACCGAGATCCAAAATTGGTCTCCAGTCCCCTGTTTTCTTTGGAACTAAAAAGAACCTTGAGTAGATTCCGGATCCTAGTTGGTCTGCTGGCACTGGCTGAATAGCTCTTTTTGCAAGCAGTTTTGAAATTTCCAAAGCTGCTATATCCCTTTGAGCGGGTGGAACATCTGGAAGGGATTTTTTTGACCGACTTGGAAAACGAAGAAAGGGAATAGAATAACCTTCGGAAATGATGGACTGTACCCATTTGTCTTTTGTCAAGGAAAGCCAGGCTTCTGGGTACAGTGACAATCTTCCCCCGACTGCCTCCGAAGATGGGCAGCCGGGCAACACCTCAGGGATGCTGAAAGGGCTTATCGGAAGGCTTCTCGATTGCCCTGGTTCTGCGGACCCCTCTGCCTCTAGGGCGACGTCTACCATTGTTGTTCCCCCCTCTGCCTCTGGCGGGGAACCGACTCTGTGCGTCAGGCGAAGTCCCTTGAGATTGTTTACGGAACCACATCTTCCTCCCCTTCTGACCTTTGGGGTAAGGCCTCGAAGGAGTGGAAAACGGACTCGACGGCAGAAAGGGTCTTGCCATCCGTCTCGCACCTAGTCAGGGTTTCTTTCACTTGTGGACCAAAAAGAGATGATCCATCAAAAGGGGAGTTTGTGAAAGACGTCTTGAAAGGTTCCACAAATTGCATAGCCGCATCCAGGCGTGCCTACGTAAGGCTACCCTGTTCCTGGCTCTGCTCGCTCCATCGGCCACATAAGAGAGGAGGCATGGAGGAGTTGGAAATAGAATTAAGGATAGCCAGCTGCGTGTTCATTTTTCTTGAAACCCGCAGCTGTAGGGTCCTTAAGCATTTCACTCGCTTCTTTGATCAAGTCCCTTTGAAGACGAGTGAAATGGCACAGGTAATTCAGCTTAACGCATAGTAAATGTCGCTGAGGAGAACATCCGCTTCCGGTACCTATCCATGGACCTAGATTCCTTGTTAGGTGGATGGACAGGCACTGAAGGATCAGGCAGTTCCTTCTTTGTGGCGCCAGCTACCACCATAGCATCCACAGAGACTCCTTTTGATAAAAATTCCTTGTCTGCTGGAGCTGTGATGAATTTGGAGGGTCTCCTGGGAGTGGGGTCCACTGAATCAGGAGCCGCCCATGCCTTTTAGCAATCACCTGCATGAGGGGGTCAAGGGGGACACCCAGGAGGTGGAAGGACGAGACCCAAATGCCTCAAGATACACAGATTCGTCCTCCGAAGGGTTGAGGGCCGCCAATTTCCCTCTGTTTAAGGATCTCCAGAATGTCTGCAAATGAGACATCTTCAGAAGGGGAACGGGGAACCCTCAGAATCATCCAGATCTGTGTCGGACGTGATAGACTCAGGTGAGTCAATGTGCTTCCTCTTGCACTTCCTCTTCCGAGGGGCTCTTCTGCCAAATCAGGAGAGGCCTCGGAAGAGGATGAAATCCCACAGGGGCTCCTGAGGAGTTGGCTCTCTGCGGTCCGGGATGAGGGAGTGAGTCGACTTACCCTGAGGCAGCATAGAGGGAGGGGCTGACGGAGCCGACTGTGGAGTAGAGCCCGGCTCTAACACACTCCGCATGACCTCAGCACCCCTGTCAGGCAGAGCCAGAGGTCCCCGCCCGAGGAGCTAAAGACCCCCTCGGCACCGACAGTGATGGCTCGAGGCCGATGTCGGAGCCGAACTCACCAGCGCCAAGCACCGAGAGGGAGAGGGGGTCGGACAAGGGTCCGATGCCACTCACCCTCGGAGCCGACGAGGGAAGTCCGGCGCCGAGATTCCTCCATGGAAGAAAACGGAGCCGACGACGGAGCCGAAGACAATTGTCTCGGCTCCGAGGTGACCACAGTCTCGGTTCCGACACGACCCGCCCGAGCTCAAGAGAGTCAAGGAGGAAGGAGTTGATGGACGGGACAGGCACCGACTGATGAGTCGGGCTCTGAAGCATCTGGGCCAGTGCCTCAGACTTGAGTAGTCGACTCACCACCCTCTGAAGGTCATGATCAGACAACCTCGATGACCTAGAGGAATGAGACCTTTGGCCGCTTCAGACAGCAGGGGAGATCCTGGAGCCGAATGAACGGAGCCAAGAAAAGGTGACCTAGACGTCTTTCTGGTGGTCGGCTCGGAGGCTCTTCTCGGAGCCGACACGGGTACTCGATAACCTCGGCTCCGCCGAGCCGAGGAGCCACAGAAACTGTGGACTGAGTCTTATCGGCTCCAGCCGGAGCCGATAAAGGCAAAGGTTGAACAACCTGAGGTCTCGGCTCAGAAGCCGGAGCCGAAGACCTCGATGCCTTGGAGGGCTTCCCTGTTGAGACAGACAGGGAATCCTCAGGCTTCAACAAGCCTCTCAATATGAGCTTGTTTTTCCTTTCCTGCAGGACCCTGGGGCTGAAGCCATGGCAGACAGCACAGGAGTCCTGCAGGTGCAAAGGCCCCAGACAATAGACACAAGAAGTGTGAGCGCCTGTCAGAGACATTTTCTGACAGCACGCATCACACTTCTTGAATCGAGACCTTTGCTTCTTTAGACATAGCCTAACTGGTGAACACAAACACACACTCAAACACACCAGTTATACCCTGTCAAAATAACAACTATATTAAAAATATAGTAAAATTAAGTACAACAAACAGTAGTACACTACACAAACACTCCCTAGGGAAGGAAGGCCAAGGCCCAAGGGAAGAACTAAAAGTTCTTTTGACAAGAAACGGGAAGAAAATAGGTTCGGGGATAGAGTTTAATAAACTACACTAATTTAGGAATAATTAAACTAAAAAGGGGAAACAAGAGTAACTTTTTATAGAAAAAGCTAAAACTTACCAGGAACCGGTAGAATAACCAACCTCGAAGCTGTAGCGGCAAACGAGATCTGAGGTAACTCTCGCCTAGCATTGTGGGATATAAGGGGAGCCTCGAGCCGGTGGAACCAACTCTCGAGCTTTAGAGTGGCCGAGTCGGAGCCGAGGTCGGCTCCGAACCCATCCAGCAAGAATGAAGGCGAGATAGACAACTTAACATCTTTTTTTATTATTGAATACAATTAAAACCATTCGGTTAAGCGCTTTCATCAATTCAGACTTCTTCAGAACAGTGCTATTAAATTAAAACAATTCATTTATACTTTCTTCTTCAGTCACATGATAGTCTCCATTCATGTCTTAAAGTGCTAGTGCTTTACATAAATAAATTCTATATAAAATATTTAAACAGCTTAGCCTAATATATAATCCATTCCATCTATAAACTATACTAAAAAACATAGAAATATATAGTTTTATACATTTGAATAATTATTAAAACATTTTAAAACATTATTTAAAAACATTTATACTTCAGTTATATCTGAGCTTCTAAGATTGGTTTGATTGACAAGTATTCATTTATTCCAGGGGGAACAGATGCATTTAATTTAATTTGCCAAATAATTTCTTTTTCTTCCACTATTTTTTTGATATTTCCTCCCCTAGGATTGACTTTAACCAATTCTAATATTCCAAAATGAAAACCTGAACATTCCTGGTTTTCTTTCAAATGTCTCCACAGAGCATTCCTGTCATCCTTCCTTTGTATACTATAAAGATGTTCATAAATTCTATTTCTTAGGCATCTGGTAGTCTTTCCAACATAAAATACTGTACATTTTGTACATTTTGCAAGATATACCAGTTGCCTGGATCTACAGTTGCCCTTTTGAAACCATACTTTGGTATTGTTAATATCTTTCAATACTAAACTGGGGGCTGTTATAATGTATTGGCACTGCTTACATGTTCCACATTTTTGTGTACCTCTGGTAATAACATTTGTAGGTGGAATTTTCCTTTCCAGCAGTTTCTTCATATTGTTTCCATTCTTAAACACACATAATGGTTTCTCTCCTATTATTTTTGAAATTTCCCCATCTATTTTAGTAATATTCCAATGCTTGTCAAGTATTTTCTTTATTTCTCCACTATGTTTACTATATCCTAGTATACAAGCTCTACCATATTCATCTCCAGTACTCTTTATATCCACACTCCCTTCATTTTCAAACTTTAAGCCTATGTTATTTAATTGTGTGTCATCATTTCCTAATAATGGCTTATACTTTTCCCCCATTCTCCTAAAACATATTTAGTTACATCACTCACTAGGTCATAAGGGTATCCCCTATCAATAAAGAAGTCCCCTATCTTCCTTAATTCTTTCACTAGATCAATCCTAACAGATGTCATCCTGGCCGCCCTAATACATTGGCCCTTGACTATATTCCTTTTCTGTACAATAGGATGACTACTTTGATAATCTAAGTAGGAATTACTAAATGTTAGTTTCCTATATATATTAGATTTGAATCCCCCTTCCTCTAGTGATATCATGGTGTCTAGGTAAGGAATTGAACTTTTATCTTGACTGAAGGTGAATTTTATTACTTCACTGCGGGTATTCAAATAAATCTTGAACTTTTCTAATTCTATTTCATTACCGTTCCATGTGACAAAAATATCATCTAAAAAACGAAAATAGCATCCTAAGAATGGAAACCACTCCGATTTCAAAATGAATTCTTCCTCCCAACTTGTCAAAAATAAGTTGGCGAACATGGGGGCACAAGCAGCCCCCATAGCCACCCCTTTCTTTTGTCTATAGTACTCCCCTTCAAACATTATATAGTTGTGGGATAATACTATATCCATAAACTCCATAAGTATTAAGGTTCTTTCCCAAGAAATGCCACTTTTCATCATAATGGTGTCCTGAAACCTTACCATTCCCTCTTCCTTTGGAATGCTAGAAAAAAGGTCTACTACATCTATAGTAACCAACCATTTTGCTTTTTGTGCTAATTCAGGTTTTAACCTCTTCAGGAAATCCCAAGAATCTATTATTATTTGTGGAATATTCTTATAAATGGCCTTAAGCCATTTGTCAATTACTTTTCCAAATGGAAAAGTTTTAGAATTACTTCCAGATATAATAGGCCTGAAGGGGGGGGGGTTTAAAGTCTTTATGAACCTTCGGTATCCCTATAATGGTCCCTATTATTGGGTAATCTACTTTCAGAAACTTATAAAGTTCCCCATCAATTCTGTCGTCTACTAACAAATCTTCCAATATCAAGTCCACTTTGTGGTATCCGATATTTACTTCATTTAATGATATAACTTCATAATTTCCAGAATTAATTAATATGTCATTCATTTTACCTATATATTCATTTTTATCATAAAGCACTGCCCCCCCTCCCTTATCTGGCTTCATTATTCTTAAGGAATGGTCAGCTTGTATTTCCTGCAATATATCTGCTTCCGCCTTGCTTAGGTTCCAACCTAATTTCTTTGTTTTCTTTCTCCGTCCGTATTCATAAATTTCCTCCACTACCATCTTTTCATATGTGGCTAATAAATTATTCAAGGGGGGTGTAAAGGAGCTCCTTAATCTAAATTCATGTGGCTGTATGTATGGTTTATCTTTAAAAAACAATTGTAAATTTAATTTCCTTACAAACTTTTTAACCTCTATTATATAATCTACTACATTAAACTTTTCATCAGGAATAAACTTCATTCCCTTTGATAATAAAGAAAAGTGTTGTTTTTTCAATTCTATTTTAGTATAATTATAGATGTGAAAATCTTTGCTTTTACTAACTACTTCATTAATTTTTACTATACCCTCATCCTTGTTGTTAACTGTTCCACTTACTATCTTCTCCTGTTGTAATTCACTTTCTCCCATCTGTCTCCTGTCCCTGTTGGATCTGTTCTGTCCCATTCCCATTCTTCCTCTAAAAAAATATTATTACTGATGCCTTGCCCTCTGTATATACCTTTAATATTCCTTTTATTATACCCTTCTTCTCTTGACCCATCTTTATCCCTAAAAGTGGGATGCCGTATATGAGTGGTATGTTTTCTGTATGAACCACTTGTTCTGTTGTTATTAATGATTTTTTTCTCCCACCTGTAGGCATAACCTTTTTTATATTGGTCAAGGTCTCTTTCCATTTTTTTACATTTACGTTCATGTTGTTTGGCTAACTGTGTTTCTACCCATGTGTACTGTGATTCTAAAATTAATTCACATTCGTCGAACATTAAATCACTTTGTATAATATTGTTCAATTCTTCCAGTTCTACTAGTAGTGAACAAATTTTTTTGTCATTACTTTTTATAATAAATTTCATAAAAGTAAAGCCAAACTGATCAAACATTTCAGTACATTCATTCTGCACACTTTCATCAATATCTACTCCCATGGGGATCTTAAAAAATCTTAGTCCCATAGGCACAATCCCTTCATCAATACATTTCTTTAGGTAACCATTATCAAGCTGTACACTTTTTAAAAGTTTCAATTTTTTTCCAAAGTCAAAAATCATGTCTCTCAACGGTTTATCCTCTCCTTTTTCGGTTGCCTGGAACCTCCGTTTAGGATTAAAATTATTAAAATCACCCCCAAAATCAAAAGCATCAGTAATAAATCTATTTAAATTATAACGTTCCTTCCTACAGGGTTTATTCGGTACTCTTTTTGCCATACCTGTTGATTGCTCGTTTGTCGCTATGGCATACGTCTTTTTTGGTACTGTTCTCCTCGGTTTAGCCCCAGAAATGTTATAGTCCATAGGGGAGTCCAATACGCTAACACCATGCACTCGTTGCCCTGCCTCAATCTCTTCTTCGAGCCGTTTTCCATGCGGTTCGGCAGTTGTAGCAGTTTCCTTGTGTCCGCATTCGCCATTCCTTTCACTCCATTCACTCCGAATGAGTGTACGGGTCGATGTCATCACGTCTTTCCTAACGGCTCCGGAATTAGGTTGTGACATCATCTCCAAAAGCCTGGTTAACTCACCAATCATTATCGCCATCTCAGACTGCAATCCCCGTATTTCATCTTGTCTTGGGGAAAAAATAGACGGTAACTCGTCTAATGAATCCATCGATAATCCACCAAATAAAACGAAATGTAGAAACAGTCCAACAATATAAAAGAAACAAAAAACTCTGTTCCCACTCGTAGAGAATAACACCAGCACTGCGACAATTACTGACTTCTTCTGTGACTTAATTTAAAAAACTTTTTTTATTGAATACAATTAAAACCATTCGGTTAAGCGCTTTCATCAATTCAGACTTCTTCAGAACAGTGCTATTAAATTAAAACAGTTCATTTATACTTTCTCCTTCAATCACATGATAGTCTCAATTCATGTCTTAAAGTGCTAGTGCTTTACATGAATAAATACTATATAAAATATTTAAACACCATAGCTTAATATATAATCCATTCCATCTATAAACTATACTAAAATACATAGAAATTATAAGGTTTTATACATTTAAATACATTATTAAAACATTTTAAAAGATTATTTAAAAACATTTATACTTCATTTATATATGAGCTTCCAAGATAGGTTTGATTGACAAGTATTCATTTATTCCAGGGGGAACAGAAGCATTTAATTTAATTTGCCAAATAATTTCTTTTTCTTCCACTATTTTTTTGATATTTCCTCCCCTAGGATTGACTTTAACCAATTCTAATATTCCAAAATGAAAACCTGAACATTCCTGGTTTTCTTTCAAATGTCTCCACAGAGCATTCCTGTCGTCCTTCCTTTGTATACTATAAAGATGTTCATAAATTCTATTTCTTAGGCATCTGGTAGTCTTTCCAACATAAAATACTGTACATTTTGTACATTTTGCAAGATATACCAGTTGCCTGGATCTACAGTTGCCCTTTTGAAACCATACTTTGGTATTGTTAATATCTTTCAATACTAAACTGGGGGCTGTTATAATGTATTGGCACTGCTTACATGTTCCACATTTTGTGTACCTCTGGTAATAACATTTGTAGGTGGAATTTTCCTTTCCAGTAGTTTCTTCATATTGTTTCCATTCTTAAACACACATAATGGTTTCTCTCCTATTATTTTGAAATTTCCCCATCTATTTTAGTAATATTCCAATGCTTGTCAAGTATTTTCTTTATTTCTCCACTATGTTTACTATATCCTAGTATACAAGCTCTACCATATTCATCTCCAGTACTCTTTATATCCACACTCCCTTCATTTTCAAACTTTAAGCCTATGTTATTTAATTGTGTGTCATCATTTCCTAATAATGGCTTATACTTTTGCCCCATTCTCCTAAAACATATTTAGTTACATCACTCACTAGGTCATAAGGGTATCCCCTATCAATAAAGAAGTCCCCTATCTTCCTTAATTCTTTCACTAGATCAATCCTAACAGATGTCATCCTGGCCGCCCTAATACATTGGCCCTTGACTATATTCCTTTTCTGTACAATAGGATGACTACTTTGATAATCTAAGTAGGAATTACTAAATGTTAGTTTCCTATATATATTAGATTTGAATCCCCCTTCCTCTAGTGATATCATGGTGTCTAGGTAAGGAATTGAACTTTTATCTTGACTGAAGGTGAATTTTATTACTTCACTGCGGGTATTCAAATAAATCTTGAACTTTTCTAATTCTATTTCATTACCGTTCCATGTGATAAAAATATCATCTAAAAAACGAAAATAGCATCCTAAGAATGGAAACCACTCCAATTTCAAAATGAATTCTTCCTCCCAACTTGTCAAAAATAAGTTGGCGAACATGGGGGCACAAGCAGCCCCCATAGCCACCCCTTTCTTTTGTCTATAGTACTCCCCTTCAAACATTATATAGTTGTGGGATAATACTTGAATAATTTATTAGCCACATATGAAAAGATGGTAGTGGAGGAAATTTATGAATACGGACGGAGAAAGAAAACAAAGAAATTAGGTTGGAACCTAAGCAAGGCGGAAGCAGATATATTGCAGGAAATACAAGCTGACCATTCCTTAAGAATAATGAAGCCAGATAAGGGAGGGGGGGCAGTCCTTTATGATAAAAATGAATATATAGGTAAAAATGAATGACATATTAATTAATTCTGGAAATTATGAAGTTATATCATTAAATGAAGTAAATATCGGATACCACAAAGTGGACTTGATATTGGAAGATTTTTTAGTAGACGACAGAATTGATGGGGAACTTTATAAGTTTCTGAAAGTAGATTACCCAATAATAGGGACCATTATAGGGATACCGAAGGTTCATAAAGACTTTAAACCCCCCCCCCCCCTTCAGGCCTATTATATCTGGAAGTAATTCTAAAACTTTTCCATTTGGAAAAGTAATTGACAAATGGCTTAAGGCCATTTATAAGAATATTCCACAAATAATAATAGATTCTTGGGATTTCCTGAAGAGGTTAAATCCTGAATTAGCACAAAAGGCAAAATGGTTGGTTACTATAGATGTAGTAGACCTTTTTTCTAGCATTCCAAAGGAAGAGGGAATGGTAAGGTTTCAGGACACCATTATGAAGAAAAGTGGCATTTCTTGGGAAAGAACCTTAATACTTATGGAGTTTATGGATATAGTATTATCCCACAACTATATAATGTTTGAAGGGGAGTACTATAGACAAAAGAAAGGGGTGGCTATGGGGGCTGCTTGTGCCCCCATGTTCGCCAACTTATTTTTGACAAGTTGGGAGGAAGAATTCATTTTGAAATCGGAGTGGTTTCCATTCTTAGGATGCTATTTTCGTTTTTTAGATGATATTTTTATCACATGGAATGGTAATGAAATAGAATTAGAAAAGTTCAAGATTTATTTGAATACCCGCAGTGAAGTAATAAAATTCACCTTCAGTCAAGATAAAAGTTCAATTCCTTACCTAGACACCATGATATCACTAGAGGAAGGGGGATTCAAATCTAATATATATAGGAAACTAACATTTAGTAATTCCTACTTAGATTATCAAAGTAGTCATCCTATTGTACAGAAAAGGAATATAGTCAAGGGCCAATGTATTAGGGCGGCCAGGATGACATCTGTTAGGATTGATCTAGTGAAAGAATTAAGGAAGATAGGGGACTTCTTTATTGATAGGGGATACCCTTATGACCTAGTGAGTGATGTAACTAAATATGTTTTAGGAGAATGGGGGAAAAAGTATAAGCCATTATTAGGAAATGATGACACACAATTAAATAACATAGGCTTAAAGTTTGAAAATGAAGGGAGTGTGGATATAAAGAGTACTGGAGATGAATATGGTAGAGCTTGTATACTAGGATATAGTAAACATAGTGGAGAAATAAAGAAAATACTTGACAAGCATTGGAATATTACTAAAATAGATGGGGAAATTTCAAAAATAATAGGAGAGAAACCATTATGTGTGTTTAAGAATGGAAACAATATGAAGAAACTACTGGAAAGGAAAATTCCACCTACAAATGTTATTACCAGAGGTACACAAAAATGTGGAACATGTAAGCAGTGCCAATACATTATAACAGCCCCCAGTTTAGTATTGAAAGATATTAACAATACCAAAGTATGGTTTCAAAAGGGCAACTGTAGATCCAGGCAACTGGTATATCTTGCAAAATGTACAAAATGTACAGTATTTTATGTTGGAAAGACTACCAGATGCCTAAGAAATAGAATTTATGAACATCTTTATAGTATACAAAGGAAGGATGACAGGAATGCTCTGTGGAGACATTTGAAAGAAAACCAGGAATGTTCAGGTTTTCATTTTGGAATATTAGAATTGGTTAAAGTCAATCCTAGGGGAGGAAATATAAAAAAAATAGTGGAAGAAAAAGAAATTATTTGGCAAATTAAATTAAATGCATCTGTTCCCCCTGGAATAAATGAATACTTGTCAATCAAACCAATCTTAGAAGCTCAGATATAACTGAAGTGTAAATGTTTTTAAATAATGTTTTAAAATGTTTTAATAATTATTCAAATGTATAAAACTATATATTTCTATGTTTTTTAGTATAGTTTATAGATGGAATGGATTATATATTAGGCTAAGCTGTTTAAATATTTTATATAGAATTTATTTATGTAAAGCACTAGCACTTTAAGACATGAATGGAGACTATCATGTGACTGAAGAAGAAAGTATAAATGAATTGCTTTAATTTAATAGCACTGTTCTGAAGAAGTCTGAATTGATGAAAGCGCTCAACCGAATAGTTTTAATTGTATTCAATAATAAAAAAAGTTTTTTAAGCCACAGAAGAAGTTAGTGATTGTCGCAGTGCTGGTGTTATTATCTACGAGTGGGAACAGAGTTTTTTGTTTTTCAATACAATAAACACTAAGCTCTTTCATGCCTGAATCATGTCGGGACTTCAGAGTAATCAATAGCATTTCCGGTTTATTAATATGCCACTCATTCACCATGCCTCAATAAAACTATAATTAATCATCAATAAATCTTATCTAATGGCAAAAATACATATATTAATTAATTCCTATGACTAGACCAAACCCATAATAGTTAGATATTAAAGTAATAAATATATGAAAAACATACCATTAAAAACACGCCATTAAAGAAACATACTGTTGAAAATTCATGTATGAGATATAAAAAAGAAGTTATGTACTCACTGTAACGTTCCATCTGTGTTGTCCATTTTAATTTTTCCTCTACAATTTGGTTCTGATCAAACCCTCGGATCTGACTCAGTCATTATTTTTAGCTTGTGGCCACTGGAAACTATTGAGCTCCTCCCTAACATCCTCAGATATTGTTTGCTGGCTTACAGTATCAAAGGAAATATTCGCAGCCTAGTAATAGAACCACATCTAGAGCTCAACATAAGGAACAGTGGTTCTCTTATAAAGTCTCGTTCTTCCAGAAGTCATAGTGTAAAAGTTGGGGGTGGTGGGAGGGGAGTTGAGAAACAATGAAAGTGGACAACACAGATGGAAAGTTATGGTGAGTGCATAGCTTCTTTATCTGGTCAGTTTTCATTCATTCCACAACAATTAGGACAGAGTCCCCATCTATCTGAAATCCCAGAAGGACTCTAAGGAAGGGTATTCCTAAGCACAGTTGAGCTGAAGGATGCCTTCCCCTTGAGACCAGATCCAATTTGTAATGAGTAATAAAGGTATGAGAATTAGCCCAAGTAGCAGCCACACATATATCACCCATGGAAGCCTTGGATAAAGTACTGATGATGTTGCCATGGACCTGGTTGAATGGGCTCTGACATATTCTGGTAAGGAAATGCCCAATTTGTTATAGACAAAGGAAAAGTCAGTCAGTCAGCCATCTGGCTAATGTTACCTTCATAACCGACTTGCCTAATTTGGAATCCACAAAGAAAACAAATAATTGATCTCATTTTCTGAAATCCTTGGTTCTCTGTAAGTAAAAACATAATATCTACACACGTCCAGTAAGTATAACATATATTCACATTTGTTTGTATAATTTGGAAAGAAGACTGGAAGATTAATAGATTACTTGATGTTGGATTCTTATACCACCTTAGGAAGAAAGGAAGGATGTGTTCATAAAGCTACCCTATCTTTGTGAAATATTAAGTAACGAGGCTTAGTAGACAATGCTTGAAGTTCTGACAGTCTTCTATCAGATGTGAGGACTAACAAAAATATAGTTTCCAGGTCAAAAACGTTAGTTTGCATTTTGCTGTCTGTTCAAAGGAGGAATGAATTAAGGAAGGCATGTGACACTAAATTTAAGTCACACAGTGAAGTTGGATCCTTATAGGGAAGTCTCAAAAGAAGTGTACCTTTCAAAAAAGGCCTTACAAAGTTTAGACAAAGCCAAGGATGAGTTTTCAATCCCTATATGAAAATTAGGGATGGCAGCTAGTTGTACTTTATTAGTTGAGGAACTGGCTCCTTCATTGAAAATTGTTGCTAAAGGTTCAAGAACACTATGCACTGACGGTGAAAAAGAGTCAATATGTTTCTGCTGTGCCCAAAAAACAAATCTTTTCTATTAGCTTCTGTAAAGTTTTCTGGTGGAAGCTCTGTAGGAAAGTAAAAGTATGTGACAGACAGGCGAAGACAGCTTATGCTATCTGGCTGCCAATGGAAGTGAAGAAACCATGCGGCTAGTTTTAGGTTTGAGATATCCAGGTGAATCATTTCTATCAGGTGAGACAGAATGTCTGGAATTGGATCCAGAATCCAAGGAAGGTAGACTAGATGAGGCCAAAGAAAGGGGAATCAAATTTGGCAAGGACAGTAATGGGCACTGATGATGACTTTGCTCTTCAACCAGGATGCTTTCTGTAGAAATGTGGGGATTAAGGGAGTTAGAGGGAATGCAGATAGAAGAAAGGGGGCCAATTGTATAGGAGAACATCTTTCTGTGACTCCCCTGGTGGGGGGATTAGGGCAAAGAACCTGCCATACTTGCTGATTAGGGGACATGCAGCATAGTCAGCCCACTGGCAAAAAATAGTTTCCTCCACTTTCTTGTTGAGAGACCACTCATGGGGTAGTAGAACAGATCTGCTCAACTTGCCTACTATCACACTGGATTTCCCCCGAATCTGTTTTGCTATCAGAAATCGGTTAGAAGACATTGCCCATTGCCAAACTCTGAGAGCTTCTTGACACAAGGGGTAAAATTTGGTTCCTTCTTGTTTGCTGATGTACCACACCACGGACATATTGTCTGTCCGAAATGCAACTGTGCCAAAAGGGACAGAGTCTTGAAAAGCCTGTAATGCTAAGAGCACTGCTCTCATTTCCAGGCCATTGATATGCAAGCTGGCCTTATCATGGGACCATGTGCCTTGGACTGTTTTTCCAAGGACGTGCCCCCCACCCAATCTGGGATGCATCCATGGTCACTATGGCCTTGGGCTGAGAGAGAATGAAGGGATGGCCATGTACAATCTCATCTGAGCGGATCAATCACCAAAGGTATCTTTTGCATGCTTTGGTAATTCTTATCATAGTGACATATGGTGATGAAGAATGGACCACTGAGTTGCTAAACACCACTGAAGAATCCTCATATGAAATTTTGCTAGTGGAACTAAAACTATCACCGCAGACATTGATCCCAAGGCTTGCATAATCAATTAGACTGATATTGAGGGATTTTGGATTATCTTTCTGACCTGGAATCAGATCATCTGTACTCTTAGCAAAGGAAGAGAGGTTGTCATGCATACTGTGTTGAAAATTACATCTATGAACTCCAATGTCTGAGGTGGTTCTAGCTGAGATTTGTTGAAATTTATGGTAATCCCCAGAAGGGAGCAAGTCTGGAGTACCTGGTCCCAAGCTCTTATCAGTAGATGCCTGATCAATGCGGTTATGAGCCAGCCATCCAACTACAGAAACACTTGGAATCCCTACAGTCTCAGGTGGGCTGCTGCCACTGCCATGGATTTGGTCACACCCTAGGGGCTCTGGTGAGGCCAAAGGGCAGGGCTCTGAATTGGCAATGACTGCCTCCCAGCCAAAAGCACAAGTGCCTCTTGGATTGTTTGTTCATTTTTATGTGGCAGTATGCATCCTGAAAGGACTATCAAGCACATCCAGTTGTCCTTGCACAAAAAAGCAGAATGAAGTGAACCATGAGCATCTGGAATTTGGTGTGCTGAACTGACCTGTTCAGACTGCTGAGATCCAAAATTGGTCTCCAGTCCTGTTTTCTTTGGCACTAAAAAGAATCTTGACTAAGGTCCAAATTCTATCCGGACTGGTGGGACCTCTTGGATGACAACTTTTTTTAGCAGCTTTTCTATTTCTATTGCTGCTACTTTCCTCTGTCTAGGAGAATATCAGGAATTTTGCATACAGGTGGAGGTGGTAGGGAAACGGGAATTATACACCCTCTGGAAATAATCCTCTGCACCCACGTTCCTTTTGTAAGGTCTAGTCAGGCTCTCTGGTGTAGGGACAAATGACCCCCAATTGCCTCCAGAGGTGGATAATCGGGCCTCCTTTCTGGAGCACTGGTAGCATCTGTCAGAGAAGGAATATCTAGACATTTGGTTCTGCGGCCCTCCTCTGCCATGTGGGTGGTGTCTTCCATTCGAGTTTCCCCCTTTGCCACTGGGGGAGCTATCTCCACACGGATCTTGGAATGGACCCTGAGTCTTCTTGAATCCATTTTCCCACCTCCTCTTTGATTCCTGGAAAAAGTCCTTTGAGGGATCGAAAAACATATTCCTACTGCAGAGAGGGTCTTTCCATCTTGCTTTCACCTGCAGAGTATGCCTTTTACTTTAGGGCTGAACAAAGAACTTCCATCAAAAGGTGCATTGACGAAAGAAGACTTGAAGGGCTCTGAAAAGTCATGCAACAGGATCCAGGCATGCTCCTAATGTAAATGTCTGAACCTGCCACCCTTGAGGTACCTTCAGCTGTATGAGAAATAAGCCTCATGGACGAGTTTGCAATCGACTGTAGGGTAGCCAACTGCAAGGCCACAGAAGTGTGAGCCTCAGAAGTCCTGGTCCCAGTGAAGGATTTGGAGAGTTCCTTAATCAAATCCCTCTGCAATCTAGTGAATTGTGCCAAATAATTCAGCGATCTGAGTGCAAATGTTGCTGAAGCATAAACACTCTTCCCAAATCTGTCCAAAGCCCTTAACTTCCTGTTAGGGGGATGGAAAGTAGAACTCTGTTCCATGAGGTCCTTCTTGGTGGCTGTTGTCATAACAATATCATCTACCAGTACCCCTTTGCTCCAAAACTCCCTTCCTTTAGGTGGTGCTAAAATGTGGTCTGGTCTTTTGAGGATCGGCTTAACCATGTCTGGTTTCTTCCACTCCTGCCTAGAGGTCAAGTTAATGATCTCATTGATTAGCAGAGTCACCCAGGAGGTAAATGGGCCAGACCCAAAGGCTTTTAAGAATACTGATTCCTCTTGGAAAGGGTTATTGGTAGACCAAATACTCCTCTGCTTAAGGAACTCTAGGATGTCTGCAAATTAGACGTTATCAGGTGGTGGTCTTGAGCACCCTTCCCACTCATCAAAATCGGTATCTTCAATGACTGATTCATGAGGGAAGTCCAAGTGCTTCCTCTTGCACTTTCTCTTCCTAGGGACTTCCACAGTGGGTTGTTCTGGGGAAGTGTTGGAAAAAATGAAAATACCCTGCTGAGTAGCCTGAAGACTTTCAGTGGGCTGCCCCGGCAGATTAGACTGATGAGGCTCAAGGCACAGAGATACACAGAATGCACAGGGAAGATCCTAGAGGGGTGGGACTATATAACCTGCAGAGGCAGAGAAAACTCTCTCCACCTCCCCAAAGGCAAAGGTCTTCGGGGAGAAGGAGGCCCACAGAGCCGAGGAGCCATGCTTCCGAACAGTCGGCTCCCTCTGACCCGAAGGCTGTGCACTCAAGGCAAAGGCCAGAGTTGAGCTGTCCAAAACCAAAGCTCCAAGGGGTAGAAATGGCTCTGACAACTTTGAAATCAACTCTAATGCCTTGGATTCCACAGGGATGCATCAGCTCCAAGAGTCTTCCGGCTCCAACATACCCGGAGCCAGTGCATTCAAAGCAATATCAGATAATATAATCTTCGGATATGACACAGACAGTCCCAGTAAACTCAGATCCAAGGGCTCCAAAGCCACAGGTCAGATCAGACTAGGCATTGTAATAGGAGGTGTAGTGCTGGTACCCATAGGGGTAGATCTCTGCTGAGAGAAACTTCCTCACCATTCTATCCATATCAGCTTCTGTCAGACTCCTGGAAGAACAAAAAGATGAAGTGCCAGAGAGGAATCTAGAATGCCAATGTGTCTCTAAGAAAGGTGAGGGGACTCTAGAAGTTACCGGATTCAAGGCTACTTCACCAGACCAATGGCTACTTTAGGAGGTCTGCAGAAGTGGAAGAGTAAGCGTGGTATCCTTATAAAAGAGGGGCACAAAGATGAGGAACTTCTGGCCTATTAGCTTAACAACAGTGGTAGAGAAAATCATGGAGAGCATATTGATGAGAAGTCTACTACCATTTCTAGAGGAGGGCACCATCCAGGACAACAAATAAATGAAAATGATATATTTACCATAACATTAAGTCCCTGTTGCTTGATTTATATCCACTTCAAACATATGAGTTGTTGGATCAGACCAGATCTGATGTCAGCATTAGCCCTGAAGTTTGTTTGTTTTTTTTGGATCCAGGGTAAAGGCATATAGGTGACCAGTGGGCCAGTTGTGGACCACAGCGTTTCTCAGTGACTGACCCAGCTGTGGGATCATGGCAAAATATCTGCTGCATTTGTTGTTGAGCTAGGATATAAAAAGGTCACAGCAAGGTTAGACCCAGTGACTGAAGATTAAATATGTCACTGTCGGATTGAAGGACCACTTGTGAGCATCAGAACAGTTATGCTCAATTTGTCTGCTAACACATTGAACAACCCCGGGCCATGCACTGCTATTAGAAAGAGGTATGAAGACATTGTCGACTGCCGAACTCTCATGGCCTCTCCACATAGAGAATAAGAATGTGTTCCTCCTGCATGTTGATGTACCATACCACCGCCATGTTGTCCATCTGTATGGAAATCACACCCTTGGGGCCTTGGGGAGGAGGTCCAGGAATTCCTGCAACACTAAGATGACTGCCCCCAACTCCAAGACACTGATGGGAAGACTGGCCTATAGTGATGACTATGTACCTTGGACCATTCTCTCTTCAAAGTGTCCCCCCATCACAGAATGGCGGCATCAGTGATTACTGTTGCTATCGATGAACATGACTGGAAAGGTTGAGTCTCAGTTACAGTCATCGATGTTATCCACCAAGCGATATGCTGTCTGCAGACCTGAGAAATTAGAATAGTTTATGAAAAGGATGAATGGACTGAGACCACTGTATGGCTAAAGTCCATTGTAGCACTCTCATGTAGTATCTGGCTTGAGGAACCATTAGACTCAAGGATACCATGAGGCATAAAAGACATAGAAATAACCCTGCTGGTGGTGATGGTGATGGAGTACTTGAATAGCTGTGAGGTGAAGTAACTGAATTCTGGACTGGGAAAGACTATCTACTGGCTGGTATCTAGGTGGCATCCAATAAACTCAATAATCTGTGTTGGAATCAGGTGACATTTTTGTAGATTCACAGTTATCCCCAAGTCCAGCAACGACTGGAGTGCCTGGTCCAGGTTACACAGCAATAGATGCTTGGAAATAGCAGTTAAGAGCCAATTGTTGAGGTACGGGAAGACTTGGATCCGCCAGCAGACGCAGGTGCCCACAGTCTTGATGAACACCCTGGTGGCTGTCGTGAGAACAAAAGACAGTGCTCTGGACTGGTAATGATTGGCTCCTAGCCAGAACTGGAAAAACCTCATGGATTGCTTTGCTATCTTAATATGATAGCAGGCATCCTTGAGATCTGTAAAACACATCCAATCATCCTTCCTCAGCAGAGGTAAAATGGACTGAATTGTGACCATCTGGAATTTTGTCCATTTCAATTGATTTTGTTGAGTGAGATCCAAAATGGGTCTGAGGTCCCCCAAGAACTGCGAATAGATTCTAACTGGTCTTGGGGGCCAACTGGATGACTTTTTTTTCTAACAGATTTGAAATTTCTATGGTTGCTAAGTCCCACTGATTGGGTGGAGCATTGGGGGCTTTCTTCTTTTTCTGAGGTGGAAGTAGAAAAGGGAATTGAATAGCCTCTGGAAACTATCTTTAGCACCTATGAATCTAAAGTTACTCTGTGCCAGGCTTGAGGATGCAAAGATAGGCACCCCTCAACTGATTTCAGAGTGCAGCAGTTGGGCAGTCATTCAGTAGCGCTGAAAGGCTTTCTCCGTGAAAGCCCTGATTATAAGGATAACTTCAACCTCTAGGATACTGTCCATTAGAGTTACCGTCTCCCTTGCCACCTGAAGGCCTATCAGCTGAGAAGTCATGGTAGCAGCTACTTACAGAACCACATCTTCTTTCCCAATCTCTGACTCCTATTCAAAGATCTCTGTGGGGTTGAGAAGCAGACTCCCACTGCAGAGAGTTTCTTACCATCCTACTGACTCCTAGTGAGGGCGTTTTTAACCTTACATCCAAATAATGTTACGCCATCATAGGGGCATTCACAAAGAACAACTTAAAGCCTTCCACAAAGTCACAAAGACTCATCCAGGTGTGGAGGTAAATGGTAATGCCAGCGCCTGCTGCTCTGACTGTGCCAAAAGCTGTGATGGAGAGCAATTGTATGCCGCATTTGAGGTGGATTTTAGGGTGTAAAGTTGGGAGTCCACCTTTTTCTGAAAATCAGCGGACAATACCCCCAAGAGAGACTTGGTGATCTCTTTGATCAAGTCTCTCTGGAATCTGGTTAGAGAAGCCAAATAATTCAGCAATCCAAGGGCATAAGTCACTAATGCACAGGCCAGCTTCCCAAATCTGTCCATTGTCCTAGACTTTCTGTTAGAAGGGTGAATAGTCTCTTTCAATAGTTCATTCCTAGTGGCTGCTGCTACCACCACAGCATCTACTGGTGGACCATTGCTCCTGTACTTAGGCACAGCTAAGATGCTATATGATTTTTTGGGATGGATTCCACCACATCAGGGTCCTTCCATGCCTGTTGAGCCATAAGGTCAATAAAGCGATCAACCGGTGGAAGCACCCAGGTAGCACTATTGTCCAGAACCAAAGGCTTCCAAGAACACTGACTCATCAGGTAAAGGGTCTTGGGATAACCAACTTCTTCTCTGCTTCATCAATTTCAATATATCACCAAAAGTGATGTCTTCTGACAGGGAGTGAAGGTAACCCTCCCCTTCCTCTAAGTCAGTGTCTTCAGTGAATGACATAGGAGAAGGGTCAGTGTGCTTCTGTTTGCATGTCCTCTTTCTGTAAACACCTTCTGGGGGAGCAAAAGATTGTTATGAATCTGAAGGGGAACTGACAAATCAGATCTCCTCAGAAGCCCTTGAGACTTACTGTGCCTGTCCGATAAGATCATAAGGAAAGGGAGCAGATCCCAGCTGCAGCTTGGGCACAGCCATAGTGGTTGGAGACACCTTCTCTTTGGAGCTTGCAAAAACCCTTTCAAAAGTTTCAAAGGCCAAAGCTGCCACCGGCACCAAGGATGCTCTTTGATCTGAGGAAGAAAGTGAACTCTCAGTACTGATGAATCCTGGCCCAAAAGCTGAACTTGGATTCAAGCTATCTAGGGTTGAAGCCCTGAGGGGGCTTCAGCTCTGAGTCTCCTCTTGATCTGATGGCATCAGTATCGAAAGAGATAGAGAAGCAGTTGGTGTTGAAGTTGTCATCTGTTTCAGTGCTGACAAAGGTGCTCCAGTTCCAGTCAGATCCAATAACACTAGACCTGAAGGAAGGATCAGTACAGACTCAGGAAGTGAAGGAGTATGATGGCCAGTGCTTGGTACCTTCCCACAGAATGGTACTGGGATAACCGCAAGCTAGATTTGTGTTGTCATAAACTTCCTCATTGTCCTGTTGACATCTAGCTCCACGATACTTCGAGATAAATGAGTAGATAATGCCACCTATAGTGGTCTGGAGTATCTCCTCTGCTGATGAGTAGGGCAGTGCAATTTGGAACTCACCAGTCCTGGGGAGTATCTAACTCTTGAAGAAAGAAGTCGGACTCAAGGAGTCATTGGGTCTGATCTTTCGTGCACTTTTCGGGTCGGGGCTGAGTGAAGCTGTTGACCATGGAGAACACTTTTTGGTACTCCTGACTGGAGAGTTACTCTGTTCTTTCTCCCTTTTATCCTTATCCACTTCCTTCTCTTTTCCTTTCTCCTTATCCTTAGACTTAGACTGAGTTTGTTTCTTGGATGTGGATGCAGAAAAAGGTGAATGAGTAGCCCCTGTCTGTGCTGGAAGGAGTCCTTTGAGAACTAACGTGTCCCTTCTCATCTGAAGGGCTTTGGTGCTAAAGATGGCCCAGGACTGGCAGTCCACATTCAAATGTGCAGCACTCAAGCAATACACACACACTTAGCGTGTGGATCCTGGGGTGGGAGTTTATGCCCATATTCTGAGCACTTTTTGAATCTGGAGGATTCAGACATGGTAAGTACAGTGGAAAGATCCTAGAAGAAAAAAAATAATACTATTGAAACACACAAACCTACTCACAAAAACTAATATCAATACTAATATTATATAACATTTTTGTTAAACTACAACAGATTCTGCCAAAAGGCCAAAAACACAGAGGGAAAAGAAGAGGACAGAAAAGCAACAACTGCACCAAAAAACTAACTAAAAGCTACACCTAACGCTATGTAGAAACAAGAAAGAGAAAGCAAGCTGTCTCAGTAGGAGGAGGAGTTAGCCTTGATCCACAAAGGATACAGCACACTACAGGAGAGCTGTTTTGCATGGGTGACGACTCTGACTGGCAAACAAGATTTGAGCAACTAAGGTGGAGTCCAGAGAATTATGGTTAGGGGAGGAGTCAGACCTCTGGATCTAAAGAAACTTCAGAGTTGGTGCTGAGGTCGGATGTGGTTGGATCTAACAACCAATATGTTTGAAATGGATGAAAATAGACAATGATTCATAATCAGAAGCAGCAGTTAGTAACATTTGATTCAGATTCATGACTGGGTTACTGGTAAACTTGACAAAGGAGTACCAAAAGATAGGAGGCAGATATTAAAAATGAAAGAGTTAGGGGAAGGTCCAAGACTGTAAAACTGGACATATGTATGGTTGGTGGGTAGATCAGAGAAGATTGTGGTGAGGGGGACAATGGCAGGAATTAGGAAAGTGACTAGTGGAGAACCAGAGGGGTCTGTCTCGGGATCTGTATTCTTCAATGTCTCAGGGAATAATGAGCAGTTCCATCTCCTTTGTTGATGTCAAAAAGATATGTGTAGCAGTGCAGGATGGGGAGAGAGACTAGCAACTGCTTTGTAAAGGCTGAAAAACTGAGTAGAAAGATAGCAGTTGTAATTCAGTGCAAACAAATGTAAGACTACTGCACTTAGTTCACAACAGCCCTGGCATGAATTAACATCTAGGGGAATGGAACTGATGGCAATAGAACAGCCAAAGGACACGGCACTGTTGATCACACTTGCACTAGATCATCAGAAGCAAGGTGAGAGGGCCATAGCACCAGCAAACCGAATGTTGAGGTGTATCCTTGGGAGACAGATTCTAGATGGAAAGAAGTAATCCTTCCACTGTACAGGGCCTTGGTCAGACCAAGCACTGAGTACTGCAAGAACTTCTGGAGACCTTATTAAGAAAAAGACATTAGAATGTTGGAAGGAATCTAGAGAAGAGTGGAATGGAGAGGGGAAGAGTATAACCAGCGGCTAGAGGTAATATTTGCACTGTACAGGGGCTTGTTCATACAGTACTGTGAGTACTGCATGCAGTTCTGGAGGCCAGCTATGGGACAGGGCATCTGTATGGGAGAAGGAATCCAGACAAAAGCAGAATAGAGGGAAAAAGAGTATGATTACAGGTTAGAGAAACTAGAGCTCTTATCACTTGAGACCAGAAGAGAAATGGAGAGACACAGTACTGAGTCACAAGATCATGTAAGGGAGATGTGAAAGTGCTATTCTGATCAGGAAAGACAGTGGGGATAAGGAGACACAAGCAGGGACTAAAGAGACTAATTATACCCATAATTGCCATTAGTGTACAGTGAGGGCTGTGTACCCATGAAATGGACTAACAAAAAGAGTGCTAGACAAGAAATCCAGAGAGTCATTCAACAGGCCACATGTCAAGTAGACAAGGTTGAGAGGGAAGGCAGGGATGCAGAGAATTTACAATGTTAGATGCACTTAAAATTCATCCCTAGATAAGTTTATTGTCTTCTTTTGCTAACAAGAAAAAAAAACATCATTCTAGAGAGAAAGGTAATAGAGTAGGATAAGGCTAAGCAGAAGTTTGGACAGCATGCAAAAGACTGCCTGCCCTATCAGGGACTGATATCAGAAAAAAGGGTATGGGAGAGCTAAGTGGGAAAAAACATTCCTGGTAGAGATTTAAGTTGAGTCTAAAACAGAAGCTGCTGTTACAAATGGATAATTAGCTGGCATACAGAATATTGCAAGGCAACAATAAGAGTCAATCACAGGAGGCTAGGAAAAGAAAAACAAAAGGCAATTTACAAAACAACAACTGAAAAATATTTATAAGGTTCCCAGTTATGCAACAAAGTACAGAAGGTTTAGGATTTTGCATGCAGGTGTTTACATAGAATTTCATTCCCCAAGTACATGCAACACTGATTCCCTCTTTCAATTTTTCCCTCGGAGTTTATGTATTTTGTCTACCCCTTGCCCCTAATCTTCTGAGTCAATATTTGTAGCACTTATATAATGTTTCTTTCTGAAATTGTTTTCTGCATTTGATTTACACTGTAAATACTTGATATTGTTCTGGGATTCTTTATTGTTGCCCAAGTCATTATTACTGTTTTCTGCTTATCTATGTATACTGCATCCCCCTGTATGCTGACATGCCGTAACTTGCTGTTTCTACATCTGCCTGTTAGTCCAAGGCATGCATGAAAAGGGTCTTCAGATTAGTGCACCTCCTCAGTTAATAAATGCATAAATTAATAAAAATAATTACAAAATAAAGAAAGTAGACTTCAGAGGATTTTTCTTCAGGTAGATAGCAAATGCTGGAGGTATGATGGGGAAAAGAGAGGAAGAGTTAATAGGGAACATGTTTTTTGGGAATGTAACGAGATGGCAGATTTTAAAAATCCCCTCCAATGTACTTTGACCAAAATGTTGATGGAGAAACTAAGGAAATAATTCTTTCAAGTTGACATATAGGATCTGAACTGACTAGAAATGCTAATGCCTTAGTAAGTTTAATGTCACTGGCTGCAAAATGCAAAAAAGCAATTAATTACTAGAAAATGGAAATCAAAATCTTTTCCCAACATAAAGGCTATTCTCATTGTAAAGAAGATAAAAGAGCTGTAGGTCAGATCTTTAGAAAAGGGAAGAGCAAATTTCATACATATAAATTACATTTGTGGGAACAATAAATGCTGAATAATGCTATGGTGGAGGACTGAGATTTAAAGGAAGGCAGGAATTGAGCAACTTATAAAATGTTGGAGTGCAAGTAATACATATACATGTTGTTACAGTTTCTTTTCTTTTTTATTCATGTTTGCAAACCCATATTACAGATTAAAATGTGCTGCTTTAGTGAAGATGTTTAAAAAAAGAATGTAAAATCCAAGGATTGCAGTTTTGGTCCTTGCAATTTCAACACGATCCCCTAACATAAACCGACAATCAATCTATATCAGAGTTAGGTAAGGCTTCATAAATGGTGACTGATGTGTTCTAGTTTCAATGTCACCTTATTTAAAATATCACTGATATTATCAGTGATAACAATGTGGTCATATTTATATTTCCATTATAATTATTTTAATAATATAAAATATTACTGTTATATGCAATATTATTTTATATGTTAACACCCAAATTAGAACATGCCCTTTGCATTACTGCATACTGCTCTGGACAGAATACTTCCCTTATATAATGTGCTGAAAAGGAAATTCTCAGGTTTATACATCTCTCTCTAACTCAAAACATCACTGCACTACCTTAATGAAATCAGACTTGTTATCAGTGTATGGAAGGTGTCCTGAAGCTTTGGATGCTGGCTGGCTGTTATATCCTTAGCAGGAGTATAACCCATATAACTAATGCTACTACAGCAGGAATCCTAATGGTGAACATCACAAGTTTCACTTACCCTTTAAAAAATAAAAACTAATTTTCTCTTAGCATTGCTTTTAGTTTCCTTGTCATTTGTCTGGTGGCTAGACTAGTTTACTCCTAGACCACCTTGGAGCTGGTTTTCTTTTAAGCAGCTGTTTGTTTCTTACAGATTGTCCTGCAAAGCCTTCCTCCATGGCTCCCCACATTACGAATGTTTTGAAAATATTCAATGAACTCAATGGGAATACAAACATGTCAGAATTCTGTAATGGAGAGTGTGTGTGTGTGTGTGTGTGTGTGTGTGTGTGTGTGTGTGTGTGTGTGTGTGTGTGTGTGTTTGTGTGTCTTTAGAACATGACATCTGCCATAGCTGAATGTTTCTCACCAGTGTTACTTACTGGTGACTAGAGGCAGATATAAGGCTGAGTGTAGAGATACTGAAATAAGGCTGGAAAGCTAAGGGTCAAAAATAAAGTGACGACTGCAGAGAAGCACCAGATGCCATTTGCTAGCTACTTTTAGTCTTAACCCTGATTGGTCTTTGAGTGCTGATAAAATTATATAAAACCCATAAAGGGAGCCATGTCAATTACCTTTAGGATTGGGGTTAGGTAATGAAAACTGCAAGTGACAGAGGGGTTACACATACTTTCACTTCAAGTTGCTTATCTGTGTACTTTTGCACAAATATATATTACAGTAAGCAACAGTATACCACCTTTAAAATGTTTTAGTTTACTGTTTTGATTTCTCAGTTCCATGCATTATATCAGTTTTATGCAGCTGGAACATCAAATACTATTGTCTGGCATTTAGTACAGAGGAATGTACTAGACAGCTACTTCCTGAAGTGCAGAGTTTCATTACCTCAGTCTGCATTTGTCTAATGTGTGACACTTTGCAAGTTGCTTAACCAGACTGTGCTCTTTGGCTGAGCCTGAAAAAAGTGCATGTGGCTCAGTGCTCAACTCCAGTTAACAAACGTAAATAAATCTGTTGCCTAGGATTTTAGAAATAAAAAGCACGTAATAAATTATATGGATATTGCACTGCCTATATAACTTCAAACTTTTTTTCCAACACACTTTCTGCCTTTATTATGACTTTCTCCATCCATACCTTATTCCTGGCTATCAATACCAAAATGTCTGCATAAGCCAGCATTACAGGTAACTTCAGTCTATCTTTTGCTTCCCATCCTGCCTACTTCAAAATCCCTCACACAATTTTGTATTACTATATTCATAACTATTACAAATAATCAGTCAGACAATCTTGCTTTACCTCTCTTTTTATTATTATTATGTCCTTACTCATCTATTCACCATCACTAACACCCATGACATCAACTGACTTACCATCATTAATTTCTTTCCAATACCATATTATTTTAAAATCATCCACATTTCCTTGTGTCTTATACTATCACATGCTATTTCAACATCACATGCAGCCATTCTCCCTTCAGCTTTTCCCTCATTACCGACTTTTTCATCATAATAGCCATTTTATTCACCCTGTTCCATTGTTTCCATATTCACCCTTACTTACTTCTTCTAAGATTTCCATTTTTATTTTTTTAAATAATTTTTATAAATATTTTACAATCTGTGCACCTTAAAGTTATAGGTCTCCATTTTTTTATTTCATTTCTTTCCTCATTGTTTTATACAAATTTTATTTTATTTTACTCCTTCATCCATCCATTCATAATCTATACTACACTGCACATAATCTTAGCCAAAAGGTCCAAGGAGTGATCAGTATGGCTGAGTGGTGTAAGGCACCAGACTCAAGGATTAAACTCCTTCCATGGCTCATGGCATTTCTAGTCTCCAGATGGAGGTGTGGGTTCAAACCCCACTTCTGACAGACATCTCAAAAAAAAAAAAAAACTCCACGACAGATTCAGACATTCCTTTATAAAAGCCGTATCTTAATCCATATGACAAGTTCTGAGTCCTTCTTCCCTTTTGCTTTTTTACTATGTCCATCAATTATTTTCTTATAGTTTTTTTTCAATGTCTTGCACTATTGCCTTTTTTATTGTTTTTAGCTTCCAACTCTCCCCCCATCTACCTGATTTATTTCATATATATTTTATGCACCTTTCCATATTAAATCATAATTTCCTCATTACTTATTTCTCCTTCATCTTCCACCATATGCATTCACCTTTCATAGTGTTTCACTTCTTTCCCCAAAAGATAATTCCTCCTCTTTTTTCCTTTAAAAAAAGACTCTGCTTAAGGAATAATGTTTTTACTTTCTCTATTATAATCATGTAGCTCTTCCACTTCTTCAAAATCCTCACATTCAAACTCTAACATTTTTCACAATTTCCTTTCATTCACATATTTTCATTTTTCTTTCCTTCATTCACTCCTTTCCAATTGTATATATATCTGTCTATATTTTTCTTTATGTACTACCCACCACTATGTTCAATTTCTGTAAAATTTCTCATCTTAACATCTTAAGCATTTCTTGTCTTCTACCTTCCATGTTAGTCTCTTTCTTGCCTTCCCTTCCTGTATGATTTATTCATTTATCCTATTATTACGCACACTGCACTATGATCCAAAAATCCACCCCATTTCTTTTATGTCATCTGATCATACTACAAAGTCTATATGTGTCCTTACATTCCAACTCAAACTAAATACTCACCATCAAAGTTAACCCTTTAAGAAGGTGTCATGTGGTTAATTAATTGATGGTTCTTTAGTATAAAAGGGGTTTGTACTGACTTTTAATTAAAATCTGATGAACTCCTTATAGTGGTAGGATGAAACCGCTCAATTCTGTGATTTTATTTTAATAAATGAAGTGATTTTACATTTTAATTGACTGCGGCAGTATTCTTTCTAAGTAAATATTTACTAGTCTTAACCAACCATTAACCATCACTTTTACAACTGTTTTAATACCTAGTGTAGTTTTACCTTTCTCCTTTTTAAACTGCAGTTGAAATCCCCTATCAAAACAACAGGTAAATTAATTATAGCATACTTCTTTATTTTTTCAAATAGCATTTTCTGCCAACCACATTTGTATGTGTGCATACTAAAGTTAATCTAACTTGTTTATCTTTATTCTTGTATTACATACAATAATTTTTCCTGATATCTCTACTGTTACAGCACTGTATTTTAATCTCATCATTTTAACTAATATTACAATTCCAGAACACATATATTTGGCTAATGTCCATTCTATTTTTTCCCCATCACCTCAAAGTTATTCCTTGTCTATCTTCACATTATTGTTATTATTATTAAGATATTGTTTATCTTCACATATCCTACATTCTAATAAACAAATTAAGCCTGCATCTATACTTTTACACCAGGCAAGAACTACCATTCTTCTCAAATTATTCTTTGTATTATTTACAGTTAATGATATTACATCAATGTTAACCTTTTCTTTTTTCACATCTTTTATACCCCATCCTTAATTTTGCATTTTCTTCTCCTCACTCCACCACCAACAGATTTTACTACCTGCCTCAGAAAATGAACTCACCCCCTTCTTCTTTCTCATTTTACAAAATAGAAAATATACATTCCACCAATAGCCCTTTCTGATCCTCTTCTTACTTCTCTCTTCCCTTCATGACCCTTCTCCCCCTAGCATGTCTTCATTTTCCCAGCTCCACTCTTACCTACTTGCTTGGTTTCATCCATTACATTTCTTACCTCTTCTTCTACCATCTCCCTTACGTCTGATTGCATGTCTTCATTTTCCCAGCTCCACTCTTACCTACTTGCTTGGTTTCATCCATTACATTTCTTACCTCTTCTTCTACCATCTCCCTTACTTCTGATTGCATGTCTTCATTTTCCCAGCTCCACTCTTACCTACTTGCTTGGTTTCATCCATTACATTTCTTACCTCTTCTTCTGCCATCTCCCTTACTTCTGATTGCATGTCTTCATTTTCCCAGCTCCACTCTTACCTACTTGCTTGGTTTCATCCATTACATTTCTTACCACTTCTTCTACCATCTCCCTTACTTCTGATTGCATGTCTTCATTTTCCCAGCTCCACTCTTACCTACTTGCTTGGTTTCATCCATTACATTTCTTACCTCTTCTTCTACCATCTCCCTTACTTCTGATTGCATGTCTTCATTTTCCCAGCTCCACTCTTACCTACTTGCCTGGTTTCATCCATTACATTTCTTACCTCTTCTTCTACCATCTCCCTTACTTCTGATTGCATGTCTTCATTTTCCCAGCTCCACTCTTACCTACTTGCTTGGTTTAATCCATTACATTTCTTACCTCTTCTTCTACCATCTCCCTTACTTCTGATTGCATGTCTGCATTTTCCCAGCTCCACTCTTACCTACTTGCTTGGTTTCATCCATTACATTTCTTACCTCTTCTTCTACCATCTCCCTTACTTCTGATTGCATGTCTGCATTTTCCCAGCTCCACTCTTACCTTCTTGCTCGGTTTCATCCATTACATTTCTTACCTCTTCTTCTACCATCTCCCTTACTTCTGATTGCATGTCCTCATTTTCCCAGCTCCACTCTTACCTACTTGCTTGGTTTCATCCATTACATTTCTTACCTCTTCTTCTACCATCTCCCTTACTTCTGATTGCATGTCTTCATTTTCCCAGCTCCACTCTTACCTACTTGCTTGGTTTCATCCATTACATTTCTTACCTCTTCTTCTACCATCTCCCTTACTTCTGATTGCATGTTTTCATTTTCCCAGCTCCACTCTTACCTACTTGCTTGGTTTCATCCATTACATTTCTTACCTCTTCTTCTACCATCTCCTTACTTCTGATTGCATGTCCTCATTTTCCCAGCTCCACTCTTACCTACTTGCTTGGTTTCATCCATTACATTTCTTACCTCTTCTTCTACCATCTCCCTTACTTCTGATTGCATGTCTTCATTTTCCCAGCTCCACTCTTACCTACTTGCTTGGTTTCATCCATTACATTTCTTACCTCTTCTTCTACCATCTCCCTTACTTCTGATTGTATGTCTTCATTTTCCCAGCTCCGCTCTTACCTACTTGCTTGGTTTCATCCATTACATTTCTTACCTTTTCTTCTACCATCTCCCTTACTTCTGATTGCATGTCTTCATTTTACAGCTCCACTCTTACCTACTTGCTTGGTTTCATCCATTACATTTCTTACCTCTTCTTCTACCATCTCCCTTACTTCTGATTGCTGCTCTTCACTTTGTTCCCTTTCATCTATGATTTACGGACAGTCGAACCAAAAAAGACTCCCTCTTCCACATTTACTAAAACTACCTTTACAGTTCCTCCATCAGCATTCATATTCACTACACTGCCCACGCATACTTTTATTACATTCCTATACTAACAATGTCCAATCACCACAAAAACAAACTTTGGTTGTCCTCAACATTCTGCAGTTCCTTTTTTCCTCATTCACCATTAACAAATTTGTTAGATACAGTAATTTGTTTTAATAAACATTCAGAATGACTCATAATATCCTCACTTTTCTTTCATCTACCACATTTGTAATCTCATGCACCCATTGTTATATACTTGACAAAAAAATGTTTCAACTCTCTTTCAAAATTTTGGGGGGGAGGGGTTCTAAACTGTATTGTTATGTTTCCTGTTAAATGCATATGCAAATTCTGAAATATTGTCTTTCCAAGAACTTACAGAACTATTTTTGTCACACTAATTTATACATTTTTTAGCCCATAAAAAATAAATAAATGTTACTTCACAGAACAATTCATTTTCTACATGTATTAAAGCTCTTTGTTACTGCAACTTCATTTTTGTTCTCCAAATTTTGCTTAGTCAGTAGGATACCACCTCAGGTGTCCCTTAAAAGAGACTACTGGCTTAGTGGGACTAACTTGGTCGACAAAAGATGATAAAATAAGCCTGAAGGTAGTATTACAGCTTGGGGAGCTCGCATACACCTGTAATCCTAGCATCCTGGGAGGTAGAGGTTGTTGGTTCAAATCACACTGGTTTGTGAGAGACCATACTTCCTGGAAAAGAGGAAAAAGTAACCCGCGCAGGACACAGTTGTCAGGAGTCAAGTTGTACAGTACAATAACATCAGCAAACAGGATGATATTAGATGGGAGTACTAAAGAGGTTACATCAAAGAAAAAAGAAAAGAGGACCTGAGCCTAGTACAGAGCCTCAAGAAAGTTCCCATAACTCACTGATGAAGAGGTAGAAATTAGAGTGTTCTTTGACTGAGATAGTTTGAAAACCAGGCAAGTGTAAGAGAGCCAAAGCCTAGAGTTTATCGCTTACTCAGGATAATTTTGTGGTTGACACTTTCAAAGGCTCATTTTTAAGTCTATGAAAACAATACCTGCTTGATGGTTTCCTTCCAATGACAGATTTCATCTTAGAAAGAATATATGGCAGTGACAGTATCATGGGCAGGTCTAAACCTTTGTTGATTGTCAGTTAAGATGCCATATTCATTGATATGTTTGAGGATATAATTGTAGAGTCGTTTATTTACTAGTTTGTTTAAGAGGCAAATAATGGATATGTTTCTGTAGTCCCATGCTAAAGAGGATGATGAAACTTTAGCTATGGGGACTATAATTTATTTATTATTTTTTATTGACATTTGTTAACTGGGTTAGTCCAGGTGAGCCAGGGCTCATTTTCAGTGGAGACCCAAAGAAAAAAGCCCTAGAAAATTGACAATTATTACAAAAAGTTGCAAAATATAATCAACAGATAACATAGCATAAATCTACTAACAAATAGCATAACACAGCATAAGTCTATTAACAAGTAACAGATTTATAAATATTAAGGCAGACAGAGTATTATTGCAATGGAATACCTTACATGAGGTCCATTCTGAGTGTGTAAGTATTTAAACAAACAGCCAACCATACATAAATACATTTTGAGGGTGAATGAGAAGTTATGTACCTACCATAACGTTCCATGTTAGTTGTCTTCTTCTTGCCTTCTTTCTTGCTGGATGGGTTCGGAGCCGATCCTCGGCTCCGACTCGGCCAATACTAAAGCTCGAGAGCTATTTCCACCGGCTCGAGGCTCCCCTATATCCCACTATGCTAGGCGGTAAATACCCAGATCTCGTTTGATAGCTGAAATAATAGCAGTGCTGGTCTCCTAGGGACAGAGAAAAGGGAAATCCACCTCTATAGAAAGACTACCTGTAGAACTATCAAACAGGGGCAATAGAGGTGGTTGACGCTGTGGAAGATAAAAGATCCCAAGGATTCTCTTGGTCTGTCCAGGCTAGGGGGATGGAGGGTGGGACGCAAGAAAGAAGGCGAGAAGAAGACAACTAACATGGAACGTTATGGTAGGTACATAACTTCTCAATATTAAGTTGTCAATCTCACCTTCATTCTTGCTGGATGGGACCGCGTCCCTAGCACCCTTATCCTGGGTGACTCATCAGAACAGACTCTTGAGTATGGTAGAACCAAAGTTAGCCCGGTTTCTGGAGGCCATATCCAATTTATAATGTGAGATAAAGGTATGAGGAGAAGCCCATGTAGATGCTTGACAGATGGAATCTATGGGCAGTCTGTCTTGAAAGGCTACTGATGTAGCTAACGCCCTGGTTGAATGAGCTCTAGGTTGTGATGGTAGCTTTTGGTGTCTGAGTTTATAAATGAAGGAAATTACAGTGGCCAGCCATCTCAAAAGGGACACTTTGGAAACTGGAAGGCCCATCTTCCCTTCCGCATACGATAGGAATAGCTGGTTAGACTTCCTAAACTGTTTAGTCCTATCCAAATAATAACGAAGTTGGCGATGAACATTTAGGAAATGTAACTTTTGTTCTGCCTTGTTGGAATAATTAGGGAAGAAAACTGGAAGGTCGACTGTCTGATTCAGATTCGCCTCAGAAGAAACCTTGGGTAAAAAGGAAGGGTTGGTCCAAAGGGACACCCTGTCTTTGTGGAAAACTAAGTATGGAGGACAACTGCAAAGAGCATGAAGTTCAGATACCCATCTAGCTGATGTTATGGCTACTAGAAAAAGGGTTTTCCATGAAAGCAATTTCAGAGAGCAGGAAGAGGCCGGTTCAAAGGGGGGGAGAATCAAGGAGGCTAGAACCAAATTTAAGTCCCACTGAGGTGGGGGGGGGTCTCTAATTGGGGGCTTGAGCAAAAAGATACCTTTTAGAAAGGCTTTGCAAAGTTTATGAGACATGATGCTGGAGTCTGAAAAACCTACATGGAAATTAGATATAGCCACCAATTGTACTCTAATGGTAGACGAAGAAGAACCTGAGTGAAAAAAGTTCTGCCAGGAAGTCTAGTATAGACTGGATAGGTACAGTGAAAGGGTCTATGTTATTAGTTGCTGCCCAGAAGGAAAAACGTTCCCACTTGTTATTGTAAATCCTTCTTGTAGAAGACTTATGGGAGGCTATAAGGATGTTACGGACAGAATGGGAAATTAAAGGAAGCCTGACTAGGGTAGGAAGCGGAGCAACCAAGCTGTGAGGCTGAGAGGTAGGAGGGAGTGGTGCAGCTGACCCGATTGATGGGTCAAAAGATCTGGCAGTGGATCCAGATGCCAAGGCTGCTCCAACAGAAAACGGTGAAGGAACGGAAACCATATCTGACGAGGCCGGTAAGGGGCAATGAGGATCATGTCGACTCTCAATGCGGTAGCTTTCTGAATTACTTGAGAGATCAGTGGAAAGGGGGGAAAGGCATACAGAAGTCCCCAGGGCCAATTGTGGACTAGAGCGTCCCTGGCGGGTTGAACTGGTAGGGGAAAGAGGGTGAAGAAATCGTGACACTTGCTGTTTTGGGGAGTAGCAAAAAGATCGCAGCAAGGTCGGCCCCATCTCTGAAAAATTTCTTCCAGCACTGACTGTTTGAGAGACCACTCGTGTGGCATGAGTATGGCCCTGCTCAACTTGTCCGCTATCACGTTGGACTTCCTGGGGTTGTGCGTTGCTATCAGAAACCGCTGAGATGAGATCGCCCACTGCCAAAGTCTGAGTGCCTCTCGACATAAGGGATAAGACTTGGTTCCTCCCTGTTTGTTGATGTACCATACTACAGACATATTGTCTGTCTGAATTGTAATAGTCCCGGTGGGAAGAGAGTGCTGAAGGGTTTGCAACGCTAAAAGTGCTGCTCTCATCTCCAGGACATTTATGTGCAGATGGCTTTCGAAAGCTTGCCTTGTGCCCTGGACCGTCCTGCCTGACAATGCCCCCCCACCCGATCAGGGAGGCATCTGTTGTCACCGTGGCAACTGGGGGGGGGACGAAGGATCTGCCCTGAAGAACTTGAGGGGAGGTCATCCACCAAGATAGATGCTTCTTGCATGATTGGGTCAGCAGAATACTGTGAGACATTGGGAGCTGCTGGAAGGACCACTGAGAAAACAGCATCCACTGGAGGATCCGCATGTGAAAGCGGGCTAGGGGAAGAAGTGGAATGGCAGCTGCCATGAGACCTAAAACCTTCAAGACAAACCTGGCTTTCATCCTGTCGCATTGAAGAAGAATGTGAACATGTTTGCGGATATCCGATACTCTTTGCTCTGTTAGTTTCGCGGAAAGATGAATTGTGTCTAAGGTGGTGCCTATAAAGGTAATAGCCTGACAAGGCAACAAGGCAGATTTTTCGAAATTTATGGAAATGCCTAGAGCTTGACAAGTATGAATGGTGTAGTCTCTGGATATGAGAAGTTGACGCCTGGTGGTAGCGGTAAGGAGCCAGTCGTCTAAATATGGAAACACCTGGAATCCTTGTCGTCTCAGGTGAGCCGTGACCACTGCCATGCATTTGGTGAACACTTGGGGGGCTGTAGTGAGACCAAAGGGCAGGGCCCTGAACGGATAGTGACTGGCTCCCAGCAGGAAGCGGAGGAACCTTCTGGAGCATCTCTGCATCTTGATATGATACTACGCATCCTGAAGGTCTATTGAGCACATCCAATTGTCCTGACCCCAGAATGGTAGAATGGACTGAAGCGTGACCATCCGGAATTTTGTTTTGTTTACAGACTTGTTTAGTCTGCTGAGATCCAATATCGGTCTCCAGTCCCCTGTCTTTTTTGGAACCAAAAAGAATTTGGAGTAGATTCCGGATCCTTGCTGATCTGCCGGGACTGGCTGGATAGCTCTTTTTGACAGCAGCTTTGATATTTCTAGCACTGCTTGTTCCCTTAGACCGCGTGGAACATCTGGAAGGGGCCCTTTTGGTTGGGATGGGATGTGGACAAAGGGAATTTTGTAACCCTCAGATATGATCGACTGTACCCATTTGTCTTGAGTAAGGGAAAGCCAGGCTTCTGGATACAGTGATAATCTTCCCCCGACTGCCTCCGAAGGTGGACAGTTGGGCAGCTTCTCAGGGATGCTGAAAAGGTTTGTCAGAGAAAGTCTCTCTGCTACCTTGATTCTGCGGACCCCCCCCTGCCCCTAGGGCGGCGTCTATTGCTGTTCCCCCCTCTGCCTCTAGAGGGGAACTGACTGCGTGCATCAGGCGAGACTCCCTGTGATTTACAGAACCACATTCCTCCCCCCCTTCTGACCCTTGGGATACGGTCTGGAAGGGGTAGAAAACCGGACTCCCACGGCAGAGAGAGTCTTGCCATCCTGTTCGCACCTAGTCAACGTGTCCTTCACCTGAGGTCCAAACAACACTGTACCATCAAAAGGGGAATTGGTGAAGGATGCCTTGAAAGGGTCCGCAAAGTTACAAAGCCGCATCCAGGTGTGACGTCGTAAAGCTACACCTGTGCCAGAGACCCTACTCGCCCCATCGACCGCATAAGAAAGAAGCCGCATGGAGGAGTTGACGATTGAATTCAGGGTTGCCAGCTGGGAGTTCATTTTGTCTCGAAACCCCTCAGTTGTTGGATCCTGCAAAACATCACCCATTTCCTTGATCATATCTCTCTGAAGACGGGTGAAGTGACACAAGTAGTTCAGCGAATGCATAGCAAAGGTCGCTGAGGAGAACATCCGCTTACCATACCTATCCATAGTCCTAGATTCCTTATTAGGAGGATGGAGAGGTACCGAAGGATCAGCTAATTCCTTCTTAGTGGCTGCGGCCACCACCATAGCATCAACAGAGACGCCCTTGGATAAGAATTCTTTGTCCTTAAGAGCTGTAATAAACTTGGACGGCCTTCGTGGGGTAGGTTCCACTGTATCAGGGGCTGTCCACGCCTTCCTTGCCACCACTTCCATGAGGGGGTAAAAGGGAGGAGATACCCAGGAGGTGGAAGGGCGAGAGCCAAAAGCCTCAAGGTAGACGACTCGTCCTCTGAAGGGTTAAGGGTGGACCAGTTCCCCCTCTGTTTAAGGATCTCAAGGATGTCTGAAAAGGAGACATCCTCAGAGGAGGACCGTGGGGACCCTTCAGACTCATCCAAGTCGGTATCTGAGGTGATAGACTCGGGGGAGTCAATATGCTTCCTCTTGCATTGTTTCTTCCGAGGGGGTTCCCCTGAAGGATCAGGAGAAGCCTCGGAAGAGGAGGATATTCCCAATGGGGAATCTTCAGACATTGGCTCTCTACGGTCTAGGACGAGAGGGTGGGTAGAGACCATCACAGGCACTGTAGAGGGAGGAGTTGAGGGAGCCGACCGTGGAGCAGACACCAGGTCTAGCATGCTCCGCATGACCTCGAAGGCACCCCGATCAGGCGGGGCCGAAGATCCCCACTCCGAAGAGATGAAGACTCCTCCCGGCACCGAAAGGGATGGCTCCGAGGCCGATGTCGGGGCCGAGCTCACCAGCGCCGAGGCTCCGAGAGGGAGAATGGGCTCGGACAAGGGTCCGATGCCACTCGCCCCCTCGGAGCCGACGAGGGAAGCCCGGTGCCCAGATCCCTCCAAGGAGGAGATCGGAGCCGACGACGAAGCCAAAAGTGGAAGTATCGGCTCCAACACACCAACAGTCACGGCTCCGAGAAGCTCCGGCTCCGAACTCATGGGAATCGGAGGAGGAACTGAGGAAGGGATGGGTATAGCCACTGACCGTTGGGTAGGGCTATGCAGTATTTGGGCTAGTGCCTGGGACTTGAGAAGTCTGCTCACCACCCTCTCTAAATCATGGTCAAACAGTCTGGAGGACCGAGAGGAGTGGGACCTATGGCTCCTCTCTGATAATAGTGGAGATCCCGGGGCCGAGTGGATAGAGCCAATGGATGGGGATCTAGACATTTTTCTAGTAGATGGCTCCGACAAAACTGTCAGAGCCGTCTGAGTCTCGGACCTCTCGGCTCCAGCCAGAACAGAGGTAACCGTTTTTGTCTTAGAGACATCGGCTCCAGATGGAGTCGATGTCGACGAAGCCTTAGAGCCACCAGCGGATGGCTCCGAAGCTGGAGCCGACGCCTTGGAAGGTTTTCCTGATACGGTCTGGGTCAGGGAGCCTTCAGGCTTTAATAAGCCTCGCAGTATCAATTTATTTTTGCGTTCCTGCAGGACTCTTGGACTGAAAGCATGGCAGACAGAACAAGAGTCCTGCAGGAGCAAAGGCCCCAGGCAATATACACAAGAAGTGTGACCGTCTGTCAGAGACATTTTCTGACAGCACGAGTCACACTTCTTAAAGCCTGAGACCTTAGAGTCTTTAGACATCCTGAACAAAAACTGTGAAACACAGACACACACACAGACACACCTGTTAAGAAAGGGGAAAGAAAATCTAACCACTCCCACAATAAGTATGGCTAAGGGGAAGGGAGGAGGGCCCGAAGGCCTAAGAAAATTAAATAGAAGTTATGTTCTTACCATAACGTTCCATGTTAGTTGTCTTCTTCTCGCCTTCTTCTTGCTGGATGGGTTCGGAGCCGACCTCGGCTCCGACTCGGCCACTGTAAAAGCTCGAGAGTTGGTTCCACCGGCTCGAGGCTCCCCTTATATCCCACAATGCTAGGCGAGAGTTACCTCAGATCTCGTTTGTAAGCTAACCCCAGGTTATAACAGTATAACTGTAAAACAGAATCCACCTCTAACAACAGGAAGAAAGAAGGGTGACCTACATCCTGAAACAAGAAATATGCATAATAGCATATGACTAAGAAAGAGGTGGTAGAAAGAGAGGTCACGATCACAACTCCTCTAGGTCTGTCCAGGCCAGGGGGAAGGAGGGTGGGGCGCAAGAAGAAGGCGAGAAGAAGACAACTAACATGGAACGTTATGGTAAGAACATAACTTCTATATGTTAAGTTGTCTATCTCGCCTTCATTCTTGCTGGATGGGACCGTCCCTAGCACCTTGTCCCGGTGGCCTAACGGAACAGACTCCTGAGAACAGTGGAACCAAAATTAGCTCTATGCCTAGAAGCTAAATCCAACTTATAATGGGAAATAAAAGTGTGAGGAGTAGCCCAAGTAGCCGCTGCACAAATGGTGTCAATAGGCAGTCTGTCTTGGAAGGCTAGAGAAGTAGCCAAAGCTCTGGTGGAATGGGCTTTAGGTTTATTAGGCAGTTTTGGTGTCTAATCTCATAAACAAGGGTAATCAGAGATGTTAGCCATCTGGATAATGATACCTTTGAAACTGGAAGTCCCTTTCTGCTTTCCGCATAGGAGACAAACAGCTGATCAGATTTTCTGAATTGTTTCGTCCTGTCCAAGTAGTACCTTAATTGACGATGAACATCCAGGCAGTGTAATTTTTGTTCAGACCTATTTGAATACTCTGGGAAAAAGACAGGGAGGTCAATGCTTTGGTTTAGATTTGATGTTGAAACCACCTTAGGCAAAAAAGGACGGGTTAGTGCGTAAGGAAACTCTGTCCTTATGGAACAGAAGATAAGGAGAACGACAACTGAGTGCTTGAAGTTCTGAAATTCTTCTAGCTGATGTGATAGCCACCAGAAAGAGAGTTTTCCATGATAATAATTTCAAGGAACATGAAGCTGCAGGTTCGAAAGGGGAAAGAATCAAAGAAGCAAGAACTAAATTTAGGTCCCAAGGAGAAGGAGGATTTCTTATAGGAGGTCTGAGAAGAAAAACTCCTTTCAAAAAGGCTTTGCAAAGTTTGTGGGACATTAGGGCAGATTCAGAAATGCCCACATGAAAATTAGAAATAGCTGCCAATTGAACCTTAAGAGTAGATGGAGATGAACCTGCATGGAAGAGTTCAGCTAGAAAATCAAGGACTAGTTGGATGGAAGCGGTGAAAGGATCTATGTCCTTTCCTTGTGCCCAATATGAGAAGCGTTTCCACTTACTCAAATAAATCTTTCGAGTGGAAGATTTATGGGAAGCTATCAATATATCTCTAACCGAGTGAGATAAATGAGGAAGCCTGGCTACGGTTGGAACTGGAGGAACCAAGCAGTGAGGTTCAGAGAGGGGAGGGAGCGATGAAACTGACCCAATTGGTGGATCAAAAGGTCTGGAACTAGGTCCAGACTCCACGGTCGCTCCAAGAGAAAACGATGTAGAAAGGGGAACCACACTTGTCGAGGCCAGTAAGGAGCAATGAGGATCAATGAGGCCTTCTGAGCGATAGCTTTCTGTATTACTTGAGAGATCAGAGGGAAAGGAGGAAATGCATACAGAAGTCCCCGGGGCCAAACTTGGACTAGAGCGTCCCTGCTGGGTTGGCCTGGTAAAGGGAATAGAGTGAAGTATTCTCTGCACTTGCTGTTTTGGGGAGTAGCAAAAAGATCGCAGCAAGGCTGACCCCACTTGAGAAATATCTCTCTCACTACAGAGTCTTTCAGAGACCACTCGTGAGGCATGAGTATAGCTCTGCTCAACTTGTCCGCAATGTGATTGGACTTCCCGGGGATGTGCGTTGCTATCAGAAAACGCTGAGAAGAAATCACCCATTGCCACAGTCTGAGTGCTTCTCGACACAGGGGGTATGATCTGGTTCCGCCTTGTTTGTTGATGTACCACACTACAGACATATTGTCTGTCTGGATTGCAATCGTTCCTAAGGGAAGAGAGTCTTGAAGGGCTTGCAACGCTAAAAGCACTGCTCTCATCTCCAGAACATTTATGTGCAAGTGGCATTCGTTTGGTTGCCATGTGCCCTGGACTGTCCTGCCCTGATAATGCCCCCACCCGATCAGGGAGGCATCCGTTGTCAGTGTAGCAACCGGAGGAGGTGGAACAAATGGTCTTCCCGACAGGAGCTGGGGAAGACATCCACCACATAAGATGCTTTTGCACGCTTGCGTGATCATAATGGTGTGAGACATTGGAAGATCCTGGTATGACCATTGAGAAAAAGCATCCACTGAAGGATCCGCATGTGGTATCTGGCCAATGGGAGGAGAGGTATGGCCGCTGCCATGATTCCCAACACCTTTAGAACTAACCTGGCTTTGGCTCTGTTGTTGTTGAGAAGAAGTGACACCAATTTGTGAATGTCTGATATCCTTTGGTTCGTTAGCGTTGCAGACATGTTTATAGTATCTAAATTTGCGCCTATGTAGGTAATAGTACGACAAGGCGACAAAACAGACTTTTCGCAATTTATTGAAATACCCAGTTTTTGACAAACGCGAAAAGTATAATCTCTGGCCATCAAAAGGAGATGCTTGGTGGGAGCTGTGAGAAGCCAGTCGTCCAAATATGGAAACACCTGGAATCCTTGTCGTCTCAGGTGAGAAGCTACCACTGCCATGCATTTGGTAAACACCGGGGCAGTGGTGAGACCAAAGGGCAGGGCCCTGAACTGAAAATGACTGGTTCCCAGCCTGAAGCGGAGGAATCTTCTGGAGCGTCTGTTCATTTTATGTGATAGTACGCATCCCGAAGGTCTATAGAGCACATCCAGTTTCCTTTGCCCAAAAGGGGAAGAATGGATTGCAGCGTGACCATCTGAAATCTTGTTTTCTTGACTGATTTGTTCAAGACACTGAGATCCAAAATCGGTCTCCAGTCCCCTGTTTTCTTTGGAACTAAAAAGAACCTTGAGTAGATTCCGGATCCTTGTTGGTCTGCTGGCACTGACTGAATTGCTCTTTTTGCAAGCAGTTTTGAAATTTCCAAAGCTGCTATATCCCTTTGAGCGGGTGGAACATCTGGAAGGGATTTTTTTGATTGATTTGGAAAGCGAAGAAAGGGGATAGAATAGCCTTCGGAAATGATGGACTGTACCCATTTGTCTTGAGTCAGGGATAGCCAGGCTTCTGGGTACAGTGACAATCTTCCCCCGACTGCCTCCGAAGATGGGCAGTCGGGCAACACCTCAGGGATGCTGAAAGGGCTTGTCAGGAAAGGCTTCCCGATTGCACTGGTTCTGCGGACCCCCCCTGCCCCTAGGGCGACGTCTACCATTGTCATTCCCACCTCTGCCTTTGGTAGGAAAACGACTCTGTGCATCAGGCGAAGTCCCTTGAGATTGTTTACGGAACCACATCTTCCCACCCTTCTGGCCTTTGGGGTAAGGCCTAGAAGGAGTCGAAAAACGGACTCCGACGGCAGAAAGGGTCTTGCCATCAGTCTCGCACCTAGTCAGGGTTTCTTTCACTTGAGGACCAAAGAGAGATGATCCATCAAAAGGGGAGTTCGTGAAAGACGTCTTGAAAGGTTCCAAAGTTGCATAGCCGCATCCAGGCGTGCCTACGTAAGGCTACCCCTGTCCCTGCGGCTCTGCTCGCTCCATCGGCCGCATAAGAGGAGGCGCATGGAGGAGTTGGATATGGAATTAAGGGTAGCCAGCTGCGTGTTCATTTTCTCTTGGAAACCCGCAGCTGTAGGGTCCTTAACATTTCACTCGCTTCCTTGATCAAGTCCCTTTGAAGACGAGTGAAATGGCACAGGTAATTCAGCACGCATGGTAAATGTCGCTGAGGAGAACATCCGCTTCCGTACCTATCCATGGACCTAGATTCCTTGTTAGGTGGATGGACAGGCACTGAAGGATCAGCCAGTTCCTTCTTTGTGGCGGCAGCTACCACCATAGCATCCACAGAAACTCCAAATTGCTTGTCTGATGGAGCTGTGATGAATTTGGAGGGTCTCCTGGGAGTGGGGTCCACTGAATCAGGAGCCGTCCATGCCTTCTTAGCAACCACCTGCATGAGGGGGTCGAAGGGGGACACCCAGGAGGTGGCAGGACGAGAGCCAAACGCCTCAAGATACACAGATTCGTCCTCCGAAGGGTTGAGGGCTGGCCAATTTCCCCTCTGTTTCAGGATCTCCAGAATGTCTGCAAATGAGACATCTTCAGAAGGGGAACGGGGGGAACCCTCAGAATCATCCAGATCTGTGTCCGACGTGATAGACTCAGGTGAGTCAATGTGCTTCCTCTTGCACTTCCTCTTCCGAGGAGGCTCTTCTGCCAAATCAGGAGAGGCCTCGGAAGAGGATGAAATCCCCAAAGGGGGCTCTTGAGGAGCTGGCTCTCTGCGGTCCGGGATGAGGGAGTGAGTCGACTTACTCTGAGGCAGCATAGAGGGAGGGGCTGACGGAGCCGACTGTGGAGTAGAGCCAGGCTCTAACACACTCCGCATGACCTCGAATGCACCCCTGTCAGGCAGAGCCAGAGGTCCCCGCTCCGAGGAGCTAAGGACCCCCCTCGGCACCGACAGTGATGGCTCCGAGGTCGATGTCGGAGCCGAACTCACCAGCGCGGAAGCACCGAGAGGGAGAGGGGGGTCGGACAAGGGTCCGATGCCACTCACCCCTCGAGCCGACGAGGGAAGTCCGCCGAGATTCCTCCAAGGAAGAAAACGGAGCCGACGACGGGCCGAAGACAATTGTCTCAGCTCGAAGTGACCACAGTCTCGGTTCCGACACGACCCGGCTCGAACTCAAAAGAGTCGAAGGAGGAAAGAGTTGATGGACGGGGCAGGCACCGACTGATGAGTCGGGCTCTGAAGCATCTGGGCTAGTGCCTCGGACTTAAGTAGTCGACTCACCACCCTCTGAAGGTCATGATCGGAAAGCCTCGATGACCTAGAGGAATGAGACCTTTGGCTCCGTTCAGACAGCAGGGGAGATCCTGGAGCCGAATGAACGGAGCCAAGAGAAGGTGACCTAGACCTCTTTCTGGTTGTCGGCTCCGAAGATCTTGTCGGAGCCGACACGGGTACCTCGATAACCTCGGCTCCGGAGCCGGAAGCCACAGAAACTGTGGACTGAGTCTTATCGGCTCCAGCCGGAGCCGATAAAGGCAAAGGTTGAACAACCTGAGGTCTCGGCTCAGAAGCCGGAGCCGAAGACCTCGATGCCTTAGAGGGCTTCCCTGTTGAAACTGACAGGGAATCCTCTGGCTTCAACAAGCCTCTCAGAATCAACTTGTTTTTCTTTCCTGCAGGACCCTGGGGCTGAAGCCATGGCACACAGCACAGGAGTCCTGCAGGTGCAAAGGCCCCAGACAATAGACACAAGAAGTGTGAGCGTCTGTCAGAGACATTTTCTGACAGCACGCATCACACTTCTTGAATCGAGACCTTTGTTTCTTTTGACATTTCCCTAACTGACAGGTGTACACTAACACACACCCAAACACACAGTTATACCCTGTCAGCAAAATTAGTAATACTAAAATAATAATAATTTTAGCCAAAAATACTAATACTTAAGTACAAAAAGTTAAAGCAACTACACAAACACTCCCTAGGGAAGGAAGGCCAAAGGCCCAAAGGAAGAACCAACGGTTCTTTTAGTAAGAAAACGGGGAAAAATAGGGTCGGGGAAAAAGTCTCAATGTTCTACACTAATCTAGGAAGAAATAAGTTAAAAAGGGCAAAAAGAGTAACTTTTTGAAGAAAAAGCTAACACTCACCAGGAACCGGTAGAAGCAACCAACCTCGAAGCTGTAGCGGCAAACGAGATCTGAGGTAACTCTCGCCTAGCATTGTGGGATATAAGGGGAGCCTCGAGCCGGTGGAACCAACTCTCGAGCTTTTACAGTGGCCGAGTCGGAGCCGAGGTCGGCTCCGAACCCATCCAGCAAGAATGAAGGCGAGATAGACAACTTAACATCAGGGGATAAACGGGAAAAACAATTAGGGGAACCTG
>NC_056750.1:814265989-814268489 GCF_019279795.1 Protopterus annectens
TCGCATACAGGTGATAGTCCAATAAAATAAAACATAAGCAATGCTAAGCATTGCACAGCTATGCTGATTGGTTGTAAGCATTGAGGACATATGAATACTAAGCAATGAGCAGCCCAGCTAAGTGGATTTGCCCATTGCTAAGCAACGCTGAACCTGCCCCTTTAAGCACTGCCAACCATAGCTAAGCAGGTTTGCTCGTATCTTAGCTCAGCATATTCAAAACCATTGAATTACGGTAAAGGGTGATAAATCGACCATATTTACACCCTGCAGGCGGAAATACAGGTCATAACTGGTTATAGCTCTCCACTGTAGGCAGTATGGCTGGTGTTGGAGAGGGCATGCGCCTTTGGGTGCAGCACTGGTGCACTGGTCCTCATGGTAGGACTCCTGGTAAAAAAACATGATGTGAGACTGCTGAAGGACCAGTACCAGGGCTCCCAATATAAAGCGGAAGCCTGGGAAAGGCACGCCTGTGATCTCACCAGTGCCACTGGTATACCTCGGACTGGTGAGCAGGTCCGGCACCACTATGCCGACTTGAAAAGGAGGAAGAGGGAGCTCTTGGAACAGCGGGTCCAAGAAGCAAGACAGAGGGGTGATGTCCCAGCAGTGTGTAAGTATTCATAGCAATAACTGTTTACCAATGTCCAGCCTGTGTATGTGATGGAGAGGTATGCCTAAATGTTTCCCTGTTTTCATTACAGCTCCCGCTGAGTGGGCTGTGAATCAGGAAGCCCTTGCCAATAGGTTGCAAACACTGCTTTGCAAGGCTGGTGAGTAACAATCCTGCTTGTAGTAGTCATACCAAATAAATGTAAAGGAGTAAAATGTCATCTGGCAGTATAAAAAATGTGTATGGTTTGTATTGAATAAACCAGACAATATGACAGTAATAGTCCCATAAAGGTCATATTTAAATAAAACTGTAACTGCCTGGCAATAAAGTTCTAAATCCTGGACTGGCTGTGTTTACTCTGGTATTGTATGGCATGACACGTTGCATTCACCAAGATCTAATATCTGAATAATAATGTTGCATTAACCACTGTTTCCCACACTGTGCTACATAAAAAATATGTCTACGAATGTCTGTATAAGAATGTTGTAATTACAAGGTCAGATTGTACAACCAAGAGAGACTTAGACAGAAAACACTGAAGGAAGATACAGCAGTTGCTCAATAGCTCACTCTGATGAAACACAAATTGTTGTATTTTTAGCAGACACAGTCATGGTTCGAATCCCAGGTTTGGTAGTAAGTGTATACAAAATTTTAACTAGGATTTTATGAATATGTGTAGAAACAGTCAGGTAGTGTTAACAAACATTCCCCCCACAGGTCTTCCAGGTAAGAGAACTGCAACTGCTTGGCAGTAAAGTTCTAAATCCTGTACTGGTTGTGTTTATTCTGGTATTGTATGGCTTGACATGTTGCATTCACCAAGATCTGATATCTGAATAGTAATGTTGTGTTAACCACTGATTTCCACACTGTGCTACATAAAAAAATATGTCTAGGAATGTCTGTATAAGTATGTTGTAATTACAAGGTCAGATTGTACAACCAAGAGAGACAGGAGGAGACAGCAGTTTCTTAATATCTCACTCTGATGAAACACAACTTGTATTTTTAGCAGACACAGCCATGGTTCGAATCCCAGGATTGGTGGTAAGCTGTACGCATACTTTTAACTAGGATTTTGGGAATATGTGTAGAACCACTCAGGTAGTGTTAACAAACATTCCCCCCACAGGTCTTCCAGGTAAGAGAAGTAGAAAGTAGCTATAAGACGGATGAATTATACACTGTGTACAAACATACCACTGCCCAAACCAAGGCCATAGGGTATTGTAATAATACCTGTAGGGTAATGATTAGCGCAATGATCATTAAAGTTGTGAGTACTGCAAGGATATACAAGTTGTTAACTGATGTCCCCCCCACCATATCTGCAACAATAATCTAAACACACAAGTCAATGGGTATGTTTTATACTAAACCTACTGTTGGGACATATGGCCTATTGTTCAACAAATACTGAAATGTGTTTCTATTAATGTTCCATGTTGAAATACTATCATTGGTGGCCTGTTGCTATCAATGTAACCTGCATGCTGTTGTAATGGCCACTGTGGCTCCATATATGCAAGTGTTCTGTTTGCTATGCAACTGTTCCAAATCTGTTGTTTTGGGTTAATGGGAATATCTATGCATGCTGTTATAACTACTCCTGGATTGTGTTGACTATTACTAACCCACATATGTTCTAAAACTGTAACACCATAGCACGTTTGGGAAGGCCAGTCATAGTGGACCCACCTCTCCCACCTCATCTGGCCATGACACCGGGTCCCAGCACATTTGAGACCCACCTCGGGACCTCCTCGTCTGCTGGTCCTGCCCCACCTTCGGGTGGAACCACCTCATGGGATGGGGCTCGTCCCCCCCCCGAGAGTGGGCGCAGACAGGATACTGTCACCTGAAGCCAGGTCCAGG
>NC_056750.1:814278489-814458489 GCF_019279795.1 Protopterus annectens
TTGAGGAAGAGACCATAAAATAACAAGCTAACTTGTGGTCATTATGTGGATGGCCCTACAGTTAAGAGCTATGCAGAGACAGAAGTTTGTCAGACTGAAACCTATGCAGAAGTAGCATGTGCAGACATACCCTGTTAAACTAGCAGTATTCCAAACATATAACAGCAATACTTACATTCGACTCCTAAGTCTTGAACCTTCCCCACCATTTAGTTGGCTTGTCTCCACAATTCTTGTTGTAAGCGGTAGTAGCTCAGACAACTCCAGTATGTCTTCCTCACAAGCAAGGGAAAGGTCCAATGCCCACATGGAGTACTCATTTATAGGAGTGTGCTGCCATGACATTGGCTATTAGAAGCATGCAATTAGCAAGTGGGGAACCCCAATAGGTGCACAGGCCATCACCTGGTCATGAGCGTCACCTACAAAAGCCATGCTGCCACCTACTCAAACCAGCTCTATCCCTGTAGTGCACACAGAGAGAGAGTGAGAAATAAATGAATCATAAAGTGGAAAAGAGAAGAAAGAAAAAAGGTAAGTGGAACATGAAAGCAAGTAATTGAATGTAGTACTTGGTCGGTAATAATGGGAAATATGATTTGGAGGAATATATGTCCTAACAAGGGATCTGATTCATTTCGCTGAAAGCACATTTCGCTGAATTTTATTTCAGCAAGACAAAATCACCGAAAGCACAAATCACTGAAAACTCATTTTTCCAAATTTCATTTCACCGAAAATAATAGTGGCAGTGTATATGCCCTGTTCCCCACAGTAGTGTGATCCTAGAGTTAGAATATATAGTTGGGGAGGTGGGGGGCGTAGCCTCCCACCTAGTTTGTTTTGTACTATGCAGTTTCTGTTAAGAGGGTAAGTAAGTACTTTTTAATCAAACTAGGTGGGGGGGGGGTATGCCCCCCCCACACCCCCAATGTGGGGGGCAGTGTCCTCCACATCACCCCCACCTATATATTCTAATTTTAGGATCGCACTAGTGTAGGGGACTGGGCATATATGCTGCCACTACTATATTCAATTAAATGAAATTTGGCAAAATGAGTTTTCGGCGTTTTGTGCTTTCAGCGACTTGGTCTTGGTGAACTACAATTTGGCGAAATGTGCTTTCGGCAAAATAAATCAGACCCCCTAACAAGACATGCTGTACTAATGTTCTGCTAAACAGCTGCTATGGCCATAGCATTGGCCCTCTCTGCAGTGGGAGATATCACAGACATAGCTCTTAACTGTACAGATCCTCACAGAATGTCCACATTTTACCATCATGTATTTTTGTCTGTTCCTCCTGAGATCTGTACTTTTCTGGCAAATAGCTGAAGATTGAAGTCATCAGGTAATAACAATCTGGTTAGTACTGTAGATCCACTGGATCTGAAAAAGGCTTGATAAAGCTGAAAGTGCTTTTCCGTCTGTTTACATCAGAAGGGTTCTTTGTTTTATGTTTTTCTATGGTATCTACTCGTTCTAATACTGTGGAACTTTAAAGTTTTAACTTGGCTTTTGCATTTGCGATGTCATGTTTATACATCGTGAATTCAGCACGGTAGAGTTTACAAATTGAAGTTTTCGTCTGATGCTGTATGTTTGTAACATTGGATATTCTGCACATTTGAAGTTATAGCCAAAAAGTTTTACTATCTGTGGTGCAACGCTCTTCTTTCTCTACAATTGTTGCTGTTTGTTGAGCGTTCTCTAGCAGAAATCACTTCTCCTTTTGGATCATCCTTAGTAATATTCACTGTAATGCTAAATGTATCACTCTATGAAGTTCCTATGTTTGTAACAGGTATATTTAAAGTATGTCCCTATTTACCCCTCCATCATTTTAGGCATTGTCCAGATGTGATGCTGTGAGAGGTTGTGAGGTGGGAATCACAGCTCAGAAGCCTGACTCAGCTGGGAAAGGACAGCTCATATATGACAACCGCAGGGGTGTCTGTCAAACAGTTGTGACTGTGCCACTGCTAGGCCAGTTAATGGGATGTTTTCCATATCCATGTTACCTGTACTTATGAGTATGGCACATGTTTGCCTTGTAAAGCTAAGACACCTATAGAGGACGTGTGCATAGTAGAGTACTGTTGCAGACGTGTTTTGAACTGCATGTGATATACTGAATTAATAGCATTCAACTGTACAGTGCTCTGCTGGACAATAAGCACATTTGTGACTGATATATGTAGTCACATACACATATACCTGTGTTATGTCAGCCAAACTATTGGCAGGTCTGTGAGCAATGGCATTGTAACATAATAGCCTACTTATGACTGTTGGACATCTGCCAGGTTATCACAGTGATGTCAAACTCTATTGTGCAATCAATGTTCTAATGTATGGTGCAGCTATACTAATACAGTATCAATACTGATGTCCCTTTTGACACCCATTTATGTGTGCCATTGTCCAGAATTAGTGCTGTAACAGGCTAAGTATGATTGAGCAGCAAGACTGTAAATACAGTGTGCCATGCTTACACTCAACAGAAATGTATATCAGGTATTCCCTGAGCACACGTATGTATGCATATGTTCAGCTGGAAGGCACAAAACTAATCACATGGGTTTCAAGCAGTCAGGTAAAGAGGTTGTGCATTTTGCACATGTGTGCAATATCAATGTCAGTGCATACAACAGCCATATATGTGTACAGCTTCTGGTGGTTGTATTGCCCTGACACTGATGTGGGTGCTAGAGTAGGCATGATTATCAGGTATTAATCAGAGAACTGTCCACCTGTGTTGTGACCCTCTGTCCATGCCTACCACTACCAGCTATATCAACACCTATATACAGTGGGTATCACAAGTGTACACACCCCTGTTGGAATGCCAGGTTTGTGTGCTGTATGACAGACCACAGAAGATCATTTCATAATATTTCCCATCTTGAATGTGACCCTAGCCTGTACAATTCCATTGAAATACAATCAAAGGTGTTTCTAGGAAGGTGAGCAACTATTGCCAAGTGAAGATGTGCCATGATGTTAGAGTCCAGACCAAGACGAATGAATGCTGTAACCATCTCAAGAGGTGCATACACAAGTTTGAAGGTGTGCACACTCATTCAACTGGCTTATTGTATTGAGTATTATTTCCTAATGTTTTTGCAGACCAGATTGTTATGTTTTCAATTGAATTGCACTGGCTATAGGTCACACTGCAGGTGGGAATTGTTATGAAATTAATTATTGTGGTGTCATGTTCCAATTGCACAAATACCAGCCAGTGTATCAGGGGTGTGTACCCTTTATATCCACTGTAGCTATATGGACACAGCAGCACCTGACCTGTATATCCAGACTCCACCAAGGTAGAGTAATCCCCTTTGGTGGTGGCAGCAATACACAAACCACATAATAGGTTGCTACATTGGCTGTACGTGGACACATAGGTGCAGGCAACAACTTTAAAGCAAGTCTGCTTATATCTGAGCAAGCAGGTAAGTTCACAGGTGACATCCTGTAAGGCTGACTACGACTATGAATCGGACATATCTACACCACCAAGGACAATTGCAACCGTGTCTCCACATATGTTGCAAGTCTCAGATAAAACAACACAATTCACCCTGTACTGGGGGTAGAGAACACCTCATACAAACATGCCATGGATATAGGCAACCTGCATTACACAGGTTAAGTGGGAACATTGCCACCCTGTCCACCCCATTCATACATGGAGATATGCACATCAACCACACTCCTCCCCTCAGCAATGGTGAGCATGTACATATTGCTTACTGTTGGCAACAGCATATCTCCATGGGACATAATAACATCAGTGTCTGCCTCCTACATGAACTCAGGCATGTGCTCAGAGCTCCATCACACACCACAGTCAAACACAGACCTGCCACCATACACACATCATCCACATGGAAGATGACCACTGTCAACCCTCTACACAGAAATGAATGGAAGATAGAGGATTATGCAATCAAGTGTCCAACATTGGGGGGAATAAGATAACTCAGGGACAGATGTGTAATGCAAGCTGCTATAGCCATGATAGCTTGGAGGGTTCCGGTATAGTATATATTATTTGCAAGTAATATCCACTGTTGATGTGCATTTTGACAACCGCATGAGGTCCTGTGACCTTTTCCTCCTGTTTATGTCTTCCAGGTAACATGCAGTGCTCACCTACCAGCATTCTCTGTTGGGGAAACAGACATCATCACCCAATATGTGATTGGACATTATGCCCTGTCATGTGGACGGAGAACAGAAGATGCGTGGGAGAGGACTGCCCTGTGGAACAGTGTGGTCCACAGGGTAAATGATGCCGGCCTGCACAGCAGAACTTAAATGCATGTGCAGCATAGGGCCACTGACCTCAAATGCTATGCCCATCAATGAGCTGCTGCTGTAGCAAGGGACCAGCAAGCCAGAGGTGGGGACCAAGCCATCCAGCCCCCATTGACACCCACCAAGGAGCTCCTCACCACACTTGGGACACACACCGAATGCACAATCCATTACACTGAGGGAAGCATTGTGGAGGTGGGTTGCGCACACACACACACACACACACACACACACACACACACACACACACACACACACACACACACACACACACATGCACACACATGCGCACACACACTGGATGAGGAGCGTGCTGGTAAGGGCCCAATGGGGATAAGTACACTAATGTATCAGACATACATGTATCTGCATTGTATCTACATGCATGTGTCAGGTTCGACTGCAGTTGTGGATGGGGTTTTCTAATGCAGAGAGACGCACATCTATGGTGAGGACAGGACATTGTGTATTATTGCGGTTAGTACTGTAGATGTGCAGACATGCTGCATCCATCCTATACCAAGGCCACATGTGCGTCTGCTGATAACTCCCTCTCACAACTTCCTAGGACCTTCTGGTCTGCATATCGGACAGCAGCCTGAAGCTGGTGTGTATTACATTGTTCTGTTGTTGCCTGGCAATACCCCAGGCATGTGAAGCACATGCAATCCACCATGCACACAACCATCAGTAATAGCTATATTGCTTTATGTAATAGCTATACTGCTTGTTGTGCATGTTCACTTGTGATAGGGTTAACTGTACTGCATCACAGTGGTCACCACTGGGGCCTATCTGACATGAATTCAACATTCCTGTAACATACCTCACAACTTGTCAGTGCCAAGATGTCTGGACAGAGGCAAGCAAATTGTGCTGGACAAACAGCCTAAGGTAAGGTCATGCGTGACACATTATTGGTATACAGTGGATATAAACTGTGTACACACCACTCTTAAGATGCAAGGTGTTCCGGTTACATACTAATTAGGACCACAATATGACACTCCACACCTCTTCCAGCCTTTAATGTGACCCATAACAGGTACAGTTCACTTGTAAAACCAAGCATAGGTGCAGGCAACAACTTTAAAGCAAGTCCACTTATATCTGAGCAAGCAGGTAAGTTCACAGGTGACATCCTGTAAGGCTAACTACGACTATGAATCGGACATATCTACACCACCAAGGACAATTGCAACCGTGTCTCCACATATGTTGCAAGTCTCAGATGACCTGGTCATTACCAACATGAGAGATAGATGCTCCACACACCCTCATTGGTCAGGTCTGACCATAAGCAAATCACCCTTGACATCCACATCCCACCCCCCAGTAAGGAAACCTCCTTAAAAAAACTTCTCCAAAGCCAACTTCAAGCTACTGAAGTCAGAGGTGATAAACTTCACAACCCCCACGCAGACGGGATCTGGAAGTTTGACTGCAGAATCCTACACTAAGGCACTGTACGAGCACATCCACTCGTGCATGAATTGTGCCATCCCAAATAGAACCAAGATGCTCTTCTCCAAAAAAAGGAAGCCAATCTGGTGGTCCCCTGCTATAAACAAACTATACAACAGAAGGAAGAAACTGTTGCAAAAAAGAGGAAAATCCCAGGATGCAAAAAACTCCCTCACCAGCCTCAGTTAGAAGCTGAGATCCCTCATAGAATCCTCAAAAGCTAGTTACAAAAATAAAATTGCCAAAGATTCTAAAGACAACCACAAGGCATTCTATAGTTATGTCAAGAATCTAAATGGCAATGCTCAGATCTGCTCTGAGTTACAACAGAATGGCATTAAATATACTGATCCCAATGATATTGCCAATATCCTGGCAGATTGATTTAGTGCCAACTTCACCCCACTCTCACCCCCTAAAGGGCCCATCTCAATACCAAAAGATTGCCAAATTCCGATAATCACGGTCACACAGGTAGAAACCCCACTCTCCAAAGTTAAGAATACAGCATCCATGGGACCAGATGACATCCCGGGCTGTGTACTACATGAAATACAAAATGAACTGGCACCTCACCTAAGTGTGATGTTTAATCATAGCCTCACCTCAGGCTTCGTGCCCACTGAGTGGCGCAGAGCTACAGTTATCCTGCTCCACAAGGGAGGATCCACCTTGGATCCCGGGAACTACCGTCCCATCAGTTTGACAAGCCTGATTTGCAAGGGCATGGAATGCATTATCATGGAACTTATAAACAAAGACATTGGCAACCTTCAAACACTAGACCCCACCCAGTTTGGGTGTGTGAAGGGCCGATCTTGTCTCCTGAATCTGATTGACTTCTTCGAATCAGTCTCCAGAGCTGTGGATGAGGGTAAGACAGTCCACACAGCCTATATGGACCTTTGACACCATCCCCCACTCTGGAATCATAGATAAACTTACTAAGCTAGGCATAAATCCCTACGTCACTCGATGGGTTGCTAACTGGCTTACCGACAGAACCCAGACAGTAAAAGTAGCTGACTCCAAATCCAGCTCCAGACAAGTGACAAGTGGAGTACCTCAGGGTTCAGTCCTGGGACCACTCTTTGTTTGGCATCTACTTATCTGAAGTACAGGCCAACACTAAGGGACTCTGGCTAACAAAGTTTGCAGATGACTGCAAACTGGGAGCCATTATTGACTCCCCAAATGATGTGGATATTCTACAAAAGGGCCTTACAGAAACAGATGCCTGGTGCCAGAGCCATAGGCTCAAGCTTAATGCCAAGAAATGTATAGTTATCCCCTTTGGAAAAAAACATGTACCCATGAATTACCACATAGATGGCAGGACACTAAACATCGAAAGTGTGATGAGAGACTTAGGGATACAGGTGGACAGTGGTCTCACTTTCGATATCCACATTGCCACAACAGTCAGGAAATCCTTCTATGTGGCACACCTCATCACTAAGGGCTTTTCATCCAGAAAAAAGGAGGTCATTGTCCCACTCTACTCATCCCTCATTAGACTCATTATAGAGTATAATGCCCCGTTTGGTATGTACCACACAAGACATCTGCAACAGCTTAAAAGGCCACAGAAATACCTCACTAAAAGAATCACAGGCCTAAAGCAGATGCCATATACTGACCGTCTAAAAAAACTCCAGCTATACTCTGTGGCATATCGTCTACTCAGAGGCAATCTCTGCTTAACATACAAGGCCATGTCAAACCCTGAGCTGTTGGACATGCTCCACTTAAGGAAATCCCAATCCCTCAAAGCCACACGCTCCAGGGATCTAAACCTTGTCATCACAATGAACAAAACATGCTGGAGGGATAGGTTCCTGACCCAGAGACTCCCCATACTCTGGAATAGACTGCCCATACATATCAAGCAGAGTGCCTCTTTGGCCCTCTTCAAAAGAAACCTTGATGATTGGATGGGAGATAGGAAATTCACCCCGGGGATCATGTCAGTTGCCCTGCTAGACAGGGGCCTGGAGATGTAAATATTGTGGGAATCAATATCCAGGGAATTGTTATGGCTAGGCTTGCATAGGCCCTAGGGCCGATAGCCTAGTACCAACCTATGAACCTATAAGCATATGTACTAATGTATTGCAACTACAAGGCAGGCCACCTGTGAGGGTGGCAGACGTCCTATCAGCATGATGTTTCAGTCAGGTATGATACCTCATGCTGCCATATGTGTCAGTACACTCACTGTGGCCTATTTGGCTATAATATCACATACATGGGCACTGTTAAAGCACACAGATCACTTCTGACAACGTATAGGTTTCAAACATATGGATATTCCAGACACATCTGTACTGAAGACTGTACAATGGTTTAACTTGCTACATGTGAGGCAAATGCTGTCAACACACTATATAAAGTAATGGCAGTGGGAGGTGGTCACCAGCCCTGTATGGTATACACATCAAAATGGTATAAGCCACACATGATATGATTCTCACACACACACACAAACAGTTGCCTGCATTAGTATTAGAATGCCTGCCTATCCAGGTATTCCTACTACAGTGCTATGCATTTGTCAGACACGCCACAGAACAGCGCTTACAGATTTCCACTTCTTCCAAAGGTACTTCTGAGGTGGATGACATCAACAGGTCTACTAAATTGGAGTGAAGGGAAGTGTAAAGGGTAGTACACAGGTCAAAAATGGAATGAGCCAGACAGTACATGATTCACACACACATACCCACACACACTTGCCAGTATTGGGATTAGAACTCCTGCCTATCTAGGTATTCCTACTATAGTGCTACACAGTTATGAGATGTACCACAGAGCTTATATATTTCCAACTTAACCAAGGGTACATCTGAGGTGGATGACATCAACAGGTCTACTAAATTGGAGTGAAGGGAAGTTTAAAGGGAAGTACACAGGTCAAAAATGGTATGAACCAGATAGTACATGATTCACACACACATACAAATACACTTTCCAGTATTGGGATTAGAAATCCTGCCTATCTAGTTATTCCTACTATAGTGCTATGCAGTTATGAGACATACCACAGAGCTTATACATATCCAACTCTACCAAAGGTACTTCTGAGGTGGGTGACATCAACAGGTATACTAAACTGGAGTGAAGGGAAGCATAAAGAGTAGTACACAGGTCAAAAATGGTATGAGCCAGATAATACATGATTCACACACACATATACACACACACACACACACCCACACACACACACACACACACACACACACACACACACACACACACACACACACACACACACACACACACACCCTGCCAGTATTGAGATTAGAACTCCTGCCTACCTAGGTATGTCTACTATGGTGTTACGCAGTTACTGCATGTGCTGCAGAGCTTACGGAACTTTCATGTGGCCAAAACTGCTGATAACTGCACAGCTGTGGTAAAGTATTACAGGTGGCAGACAGTCTGCATTCTGTTCCACCCATACATCATGCTAGTTCTTTCTGTCTTGCACTTCATCTAGCATTATGGCTTGGCACTTCACAAGGTTATTGTATCATGAAGTGTTGCACACCTTTGAGCTGTCAGCAGTACTCGTTCATCACAGATGTCTCCCCAGTACTTACTAGTTATGTCCACCCCTCCTGGCATGTTTGAAGGGCGGTTATCTGTGCTTTCAACCATTAATCTGGTGCACATGTCCATTCTGGGGCACTGTTGCAACTGCCGCTTGTGCACAGACAACCCTCCCCTCTAAACTCCAAACACTCAGACCTGTGAGGGTTACCCATATATCACCCAATGTGGACATATACACTCTCCAGCAAAGACTGGACTAGCAGGTCAAGAGGATAAGATCAACACCTGCACCACATCATGTGGAACACATAGCTCACCATGACACCCACTTTGACAGCCATGACATACAGTGAAAAGCCACACACCCACTTTCCCAGAGGCAATCAATGGACATCTACCCAAACAGCACAGACCAGCAAGGCAGACACCCATTCAGACACCGTGACATGGCACATGCCAAGGGACACCTATTTAACCTACACATTGTGCTGTCACCCAAAATGATGCTGCGGTACTGTCAACAGATGGTTGACTGCAACATTAGCTTACGTGTTATGTATCATTCTCAGGGGATCCAGGACCTCTCTGCTTGGGATGGCATGACTGATAGAACCCAATGACTTGCCATGGATGTCCTACATCTGTCACTGCTGGGTTGCCAGGTACTGGCTATGTGTCTTGCCAGCCCTACGGTGCCTTATTAGGCAGTGTTCCTAATGTTATTACCACCATAACAGCTACACATGTATCCAATCTGAGGGTCATGCTGCTCAACAGTGGACATCTAACTGTCAGGATGCAGTCACTCATAGCAGTTGTTGGAGTGGATGACACATGTCTGCTGTAATGGAGAGGTGGTTCACAGCAGCAGATAGCAGACCTGCAGTATCAGGCTATGACGCATTCTACAGCTGTCAGCCCCAAAACATGGACCACACCACACCTCCACAGGTGGTGTTGTCTCCATATTCATTATGGATAGTAACACCACCAGACTAGTATCCCATCATAATGCACTGGAGATACTTCCGGTACAACTGCCTTGGGGTAATAGTGCAATCCAGACCATAGCCTGCTATGGGTCCACATCTATGTCCCTAGACTGTCAATGCATATTACTCAACACCCTGTCATCTCTGATGGTCCAATGCAACACTGACATAGTACGAGTCTTCAACTACCCCTCCCTCACCTGGGGAATGTAGCCAATCACCAGTACAGTGGCCCAACATTTCTGGGATTCATCATTTCCATTTCCCTAGACCAGCTCATACTGACCCCTGGTAGAGGCTGCAACAACCTTGACCTGTGTTGGCCACTTAAATATGAAACCGTTGCTTATCCCCAGATGTCAATCCCTGCATGGTGAGATTCACACAGGCTGTAATCAGCATGGAACTCAACATGTCAGCCACACACCCCACAAAGATAACCACCTGGCAAAAACTCTACAAAGCTGACTTTGCAGCCATGAAAACAGGGATGAAAGTCTTCACTGCACCCATGGCAATGGGATGTAGCTGCATGACTGAGGAATTATAAACATAGGCACTGTACAAACAGGTACATGAATGCATGGTACTAGCCAGAGCCAAACAGAACCCAGACACTGTCCTTCAAACACTAGGAGACAATGTGATGGTCCCTGCCATTACTAAAGTGTACATCAGAAGGAGGACACTGTTGCAGGGAAACATGATGTCCCATGACTGTTGAACTCCCTTATTAGCCTCAAACACAACTTTGGATCCCTCATGGAATCCCCGACAGGCATCTATGGCAGCAGAGATGCAGCAGACATTGATGACAGTCACAACAGCCTTGACAGTCGCATCAACAACCTCCACAGCATTAAACACAAGTGCTGCGAGTTACTGCACAAAGCTAGTACCTATCCTGAGGCAACAGATATTGGCCACAGTCTTGGCAACACATTCAGTGCCAGCTTTACCCCTCTCTCCCCCCACAAGTGAAGTGCTGAGTGAATGTGTCCTCACAAGCTGTATCCCATTCCCATTCAAGGCATCTGTGTGTCACCAGGATGTGGTCCTACAGCAAGGCCACAGGGTATGGCAGTGTGGGACACATCCACCATGTCATAGGCGGGGTACAGTATATGCACGGTAATTCCAGGTCTGCAACACAGTGATTGCATATGCCTCACATATTACAGGGCTGAGGGTTTTACATAGGTACATGTTGATGTACAACATCTGTTGTAGAATGGAGAATGGTACGTGTTCTGGTTTGAACACACCTCCGATTGCAAATAACCACAGCCACAGGGGATATTCATCAACCAAACACACTGGGATTACTATTCACACACACACACACACACACACACACACACACACACACACACACACACGCTTGCCAGTACTGAGATCCATAGGTTCATTGCTTCATAGGTGTGTAGTAGGTGAATGGGCCTGAAGGTGCTACAAGGCTAGCCCAAGGGAATAACTTGGCATCAGGCCACATGACAATAGTCCCCAGTGTGGCTCAGGAGTATAGTCACTGGAGTGGTCCCCAGGGATTGGTACTGTATTCCCCATCCACTCATCCAGGTTTCTATTGTGGGTGGCCAGTGATGTGCACTGCTTCCCATGTATGTGATCTATATTCCATAACATGGGCAGTGTCTGGGTTGTGCACATGTCCCACATGCATGGTCTTTGCTGTGTGGAAGTGCGCTTGAGGTCTCTGGGGCATGTTGTGTGGACAGATTGGTATCTTCTGATGTAGCATTCCTGACCTCATTTGGTGAGACCTGGCTATGTAACTGAGGTAGTGATTGCACCTACATTGACAGCATGATACGGATATTCAGTGGAGTTAGTGGCATCTGTCCATACAGAGCATGTGTATAAGGCATGGTATTCCCTTTGTGAGGTACGTTTACAGACTCTACAGTTGTTGCAGGTGTCCAGTGGGGAACATGGCAAAAAGGCCACTGTACACATTGATTGGGCTATTGAAGGGATGAAACAAGGTGCCATTTCCTTTTACTTGCTGGATAACACACAGTCAGGAGATGGAACACATCAAAGTACTTTCTGATTTCAGTGACACTGTTGTGGTCAACAGGCATGTAGTCCACTGCAATCACACTGTGAGGCAATATGCAGGGGAACTACCAATATAGTGTTTGTTGCCTAGCCAAGTGTGTTTGTGTATGATACGTGGGTGGAGGTTGCCTATATTGTTCACTAATCCATACTGTCACATTTAGGGCTGTGAATTGCCTACACCAATCTCTATGGTGTTTGACAACTGTTGGCCTTGTAATGTGGAGATTGTGACATATACTAGGTCCTCAACATAATAATTTAGCAAAACCCACCCCCAATGGATCCTGTTATTACACAATCACCATCCCCCACACAGGATACTGATGACAGACACACACACACTTGCCAGTACCCCTGCCTAGCTATATATTGTTACTACAGTGTACCACATTTATCACGTGCATCACAGAGCTTACAGGATGAATGTTGTCCCAAGGTACTTCTAAGGTGAGGAACATCACCAGCCCTTGTAAATACTGGCACTGGGTAATGTAGTGGGAGAGAGATTCCAAAAGATATTTTACCCTACACACACATTTACGTTTTCCAGGAGTGAGGTTCAAACCTCTATCTAACTATCTTTTCAGACCATTATGTTACTCATTTATGACATACACCACTGACCTTACATGCTGCTCAACGTGCACGAGTTCAACAGAATCCACTGGATAGGTGAAATAATGAACCAGTACTATAAATATTATTTATTATAAAAAAACAATAAAATTCATAGGTTTTATGTAGGACAAACAGGGAGAAAATTGAAGAACAGGATATATGAGCATTTGTATGCAATAAAGAAAAGGGATGAAAATAATGCCCTATTTAGACATGTGCAGGACAGTTCTAATTGTAGTACTTTCAAGTTTGCAATATTAGAGTTGGTGAAGGTATCACAACGAGGTGGGAGTATTAAGTATACTCTGGGGGAGAAAGAAGTTAGATGGCAAATAATATTGAATGCCACATCACCACCGGGTATTAATGAATACATCTCTATTAAACATATATTACAGAATAAAGTATGATTAATACTAGAGAGCTACATATTTACAAAAATGGGTTTAATATTTGAGGCATTGCATTAGGTTTCATGTACTACGTTTACTAGTATTTTGAAATCGAATCTGCACTCTTATTTTATTTGTTTGAAGAGCTGTTATGTGATTGGTGCACTAATTTGTTTGAATGATATATAAAAATGAATGGATTTGTATGGACTGTGTTCTGATGAAGTCTAAGTTATATTAGATGAAAGCGCTAAACCTATGAATTTTATTGTTTTTTTATAATAAATAATATTTATAGTACTGGTTCATTATTTCACCTATCCAGTGGATTCTGTTGAACTCGTGCACGTTGAGCAGTTTGTATTAGTTGAGTTCGAGCTTGTGTGGATTTTTTTCACTGACCTTACATGGTTTAGAGTTGCCAACAGGTACTTCTAAGGTGGATGATATCTGCAGGACTGTTAAAGTCAGGCACTGAGATGTGTACTGGGTATAAATGGGGCCAAAATCTTTGAGGTATGGACATACATATGTACACACACAAACACTTGCCAGAGATGAGATTAAAATCCATATGTATGTAGTTATTGCTACTAAATTGCTCCGCATTTATCACACGCGCCATGGAGCTTACATGTTTGAGAGCTGTGCAAAGATATCTTTGAAGGCGAGTCACATCAGCAGCAGTGCTAAAGGAGGGGTAAGGGAAGCACTGTAAGTGTGAATGACCACAAAATCAGGTCTCTACAGGGATACACACACTCTCTCTCACACAAACACTCACATTTGCACAGTTGCCAGGATCAGGATTGGAACTCCTACCTAACTAGTTTGCTACACTATAGTATTACACAGTTATCACAAGCACCACAGAGGTTATATGCTGGGGAGCTGTCCAAAGGTATCTTTGAAGGTGAGTGACATCAGCAGCAGTGCTGAAGGAGGGGTACGGGAGATTTAGTGAGTGTGAATGGCCTCAACCACATTCATCTAGAAACACACACACACACTCACACACAACTTTACATTTGACAGGACTGAGATTACAACTGCTACATGGATACCTATTTGCACTGTAATGTTACACAGTTATCACAAGCACCAATGACACTATAGGGCTGTGGATTAACCAAAGGTATTTCTACAGTGAATGACATCAGCACAACATGTGATATAGGCCAATGGGATACGTAGTGGGTGGGACAGGCCTCATAATGGGATTATCTGTGTGTGTGTATATGTTTGACATATTATATTATGTTGGCCTCGCCAGCACACAAGTTCATGATAATGTCCTAGGCAGCGCACATGACCTGTCAGTTGATGGAGGGGAAGCCCCTTGTGGTTTATGCAGACCCTGCCCCGCTCACCGGGTGGTGCTTTGATGTGGATGTGCGTGCAGTCTATAGCACCAACAACCTCAAGGTATTCTGCTATATGGTGGAAGAGATGCATATGTGTGGTCAGTGCCTCACAGGTGGTGGGGAAATATATGTGCTCATTGGCATGTTGTGTCATGACATCAAGGAACTGGTGGAGTACCCTGGATGCTAATGCCTGTGAGAACCATGATATCCCCAGTTGGTCTTTGGAAGGTACCTGTGGCTTGTATTCTTAAGCCTAGACATACCTTGGTATCCACTGGGATAGATTCCCCTCTATTAGTTCTGTGTGTAAGGTGTGGCCGGCACAGGTCAACGATTTGCTGTAAAATGTCCCTGTCCACCCTAGAGTGCTCTACTATTTCCAGCTCATGTAGGCCCTGGTAGGTTACCCTGGTTCTGTGCACTCTTCTCCTCCTCCTCACTGTGGGTCAGTTGTCAGCAGTCTCCTCCTCACCACCCTCAGTCTCTAGCACATATTGATAGAGTAAAGCAGCAGCAGCCCCTAACATTTTTAGTATGCTTTGCCAGTTAAAAATCCCCCATCTGTGTACACCGGTGGTGTAGAGTTTGTGGGGAAAAAACAGTCTGTAGGGTGTTTGCATAATTTATAGTAGTGTGCTGGGCTGCTGCATGTGTAATTGGCTGATTCTGATACATACCACCTGCCAGCTATGCTAGTTCTCCTTGATTGCCTGCCTACTGCTGTTTCCCCTACCCAGTTCCTCCCTATTTAATCCCCGAGGCACACCACGCATATCCAGTACTCAAATGTAAACAGTGCTGCCATTTCCTCTTTTTTTTTTCTTTTTTTTTTTGTTTAAAACCCGGTGCGCAATGCGCACACCTGTTTAGGCTATGTACACATTGCTCAGGCACATCTGACACACCCACTTCTTTAGCTGTGCTTAGCTAAGGGCAAACACAGGCCACAGAGCTCCAATGAGCTTACAGCAAGCATGACACACCTCCTTATGAAGTCATTCAGCTCTTATACTTGCACTGTTGTATTGCTGCACCTACACAGTTAGGTACAAGCTGACACTTTGAGGAAATCTGTGATTCAGTATAACTCCACTCATTTGCATACCCCAGTTATAAGTCCTTAGTTACTGCACTTAGATGGACCCTTACTCCTTGACAACCAGTGCTCCCTAGTATTGTTTACATTCTGCATGTCATTGACTATAATGGCAAAATGCAAAATTATCTTAAAATTGAGTTTTCTCTTTTTTTTTTTTCTCGGCACGATCCTGTTTGCGTGCCGCTGTCCTAAGCTTAAATGGCCGCAATGGGCCAAAAAAAAAGTTTAATTTTATAAAAAAATAAACTATTATTAATGCCAATGGCCTTACATTTGGCCATTGGCATGTGTGTTTGACTGTAATACATGCTTTCCATGAGCTGTCCTGCCTCCATTTTTTCAGATGGAGAAATGTATTCAGTTACTAACCGAATACATTTCTGCTCTGACACTGTTTCTGCACAGAGTCCGGCCAGCTTCATAGATCGCAAAATCACCTAATTTGCATGTTTTTTACCAGCAAATGAGGTGATTTGCATCCCACACAGCTTTCTGTGCAGAAACAGTGTAGGCCCACTCATGCATGTGAAAACGGCACTTTTCTGGATTGCTCGGCGGCCATTTTCCATGCAGAAGCTCCTACACTGTTCCTACACAGAAACTGGCCATTTGTGAATCCCGGGGCATGTCTTTTGTAGATAAAGTTTAAGTTCTTGTTTTATTTATTTATTTATCCTTTGGTGACCAGATTAGTTGCACTAGGCTAGTAGCTTCTTTTCAGGGGAACTCAAGGTATTATTGATACAACTAGAGGAAATTTGGCCAGGAAATCAGGGAAACTTCATCTGCTCTTTTTGATAGGTTCCATGGGATCTTTTACATCCATCTGAGCTACCACCAACTCAAAAAGATGGGAACCTCATTTTAACATCAGATCCAGAGGATGGCACCCTCAGGAGTGCTGCAGTATCAGCAATTGGGCTACCTGATGTGGGAATAGAACTCACAGCCTTCTACACCAAAAGTGAGTGCACTATTTGTTATGCCACTGACACTAGCAAGTCAGAATTCAGAAGTGATGATACTAGTAGTCCTATAACAATGATCTGGTTGAGGCATGCAATAAAGCATCTAACAGTGAATAGTTGCTAACTATCTTGAATTATACTGCTTCTTTGCCATTATACATTGACATACAAACATATCTGTATATTTTAGGATACATCACCTCAAAAATATCATGCCCACTGCACATATCTAGTTACTGACAAAACAAAAACAATATTATATTCAGAATAAGCAATTTTAAACAGTATTACTTCACACAAATTTAAATATGCAGATCAAATATTTATACATAGCAAATTTCTTATCCATGGCTGTTGGTGAAGATGTTAAGGACCCAACCAACATATCATTTAAGATGCATACATCTCAGCAATTATGATGACAATCAACTTGCCTTCATTTTCAGAAGTATCCTCTGATGAAAAGTTTCTATTCATAGAAAAGAAGCGTGGACAGCCACGGTATAGCCGTCTTATGCTTTCCCAACAGGATGGATGCTGGCAAACCACCATGTTGCATGTTGTCTCATCCAAACTGTCCAGGTCTACAGAGAACATCCTGACAGCCAGAAGATGGAGAAAAATGCATTTACCTGTAAAAAAAATTGAAGGTTTAGACTTGATTACTCAAACTATAGGAAAGTGCTTATACTGCCCAATCATCTAATGGCTTTACAGAAAAAGAACAATACCATTTGTAGTCTCATAAAATGCAGTCTACACCAAACTATACCAAGCAGTAAGGAAAGACTAAGATATTGTGATGTTAGGAAGTAATCTTCCTTGCCAACAGCTGTGAAGTACCTAAACAGACAAGTCTCATTGATATTTCTTTACCATTTTGTAGAAAGTTCAGATGTGTAAGTACTGTAACAGTAGATATTTGAATAATCACTACTGCAGTAGGCATTATCTATATGGGTTACATCCTGCTAAAGATACAACTGCTAGCTAGGTTACAAAGCTTAAGGGCACCTTCCAAACATGACACATCCAAACCAACAGACCTAAAGAAAAAGACTGGTTTGAGAGCCAAGCCCTTCACAGCCTTCATACCAGTGGAGAGAGAGGGAGGCTAGAATCCTGAAAAGGACAATAATGGGAAAATAAAAATAAAGATCCTCACCCTGCCAACAAAAACATAGAAAAATGATGGGTGGGAGCAACCACTTCAGCAGCGATCGTTCAAACTACTGTTATGCTTACCATTTATCACTGCTGCAGTAACCTTAGCTATATGGGAAGATTACCATAGCTTAAGCTGACTGAGAGGAAGAAAGGTCATAGGTGTTTAGTAGGCTAATAACCTCAAGGGCCTTTTTAAGCCTAGCTATGCACCCCAAATGTCTGACAAGTTCTTGTACCATTGATAAGTTTAAGCAGGGGCTTGGAAGATGAACCATTTACAGGTTGCTTATGTCCATTTGAGACATAGGTGCCAAACCAGGGATGAATTTCCTGATCCCCATCCAACTGTCCATGTTACACTTGAATTGGGTTAGGGTGGAACTCTGCTTCACATGGATGGGCAGTCTGTTCTAGAGAAGGAATAGTGTCTGGGATATATGCTTGTCTCTCCAGCAGATCCAATTTATATCACAGGTAAGATTTAAGTCTTTAGAATGAATAATTCTGGTGCTGTTTGTTTTGCAGATATGCAAATATGTCAAAGTGGGGTATGACAAAGCCTTGCATGCCAAGCATGGATCTCCCCATGCAGCCTGTGGGAGACAGAATGCAGAGACAGGGCCTTGAGGTGGTCTGTATAGGACATGTTACTTACGTCCTGTATTTTTTTTAGAGGGGATCTTCTGTGGGCATTCCAGTTGTTAGATATGCCTGGTTAGATAACACACCAAAGGAGGCATTGTACTCAATGATAGGTCTAATGAATGCCAAATACAGTCAAACAATGACTTCCTTGGACCCAAATGCTATACCTTTGTTTATAAGCTGTGCAACATAGAATGATTTCCTCGCTACTAAAGATATGTGATGGTCAAAGGCTGGATTATTGTCTGTGTGTGTCGCCAAGTCCCTAACTATTCGGTCATCTCTTAGGGGTTGTGTTGTCAATATGACGGGTACCAGGGATAGATGACTTCCCAAAGGAATTGGTTTTGTCAAGGCAGGTCATGCCTACTCAATCCATTTCTTTGCATTTAGTTTTAGTCCATGGCTCTGACACCAGTTATATGTCTGTGTCAGCCCTTCTTGGAGAACATTTGTGCCGGTGAGGGATTCAATGACAGCTCCAAATTTGTAGTAACTAAAGTAAATGCCAAAAATTAGCAGTCTAAGCATTGATCCCTGAGGGACTCCACTTGTGATTGACTTTGTAGAGGTAGACTCCCCAATTCTAGCTTCCTGGGTCCTGTCTGTGAGCCAGCTAGCTATCCACAGGGTGATACAAGGGTTCGTATCAAACCTCTTGAGTTTGTAAACAGTGCCCAAGTAGGGTACTGTGTCACATGCCTTGGCCAGGTCAACTTAGGCAGTGTAAACCATTTAGCCCTCATCCACTGCTTTAATGACCTTCTCAAAGAAGTCCACCAGGTTGAATAGGCATGATCTGTTTTGACAAAACCAAATTGGGTTGTGCACAGTGTCTGGAGGTTTCCTATGTCATTACTATCACTTCATTGATTAGTCTCACTTTCCATGCCTTTGCATGTGAGACTAGTGAGACTTATGGGTCTGTAGTCTCCAGGGTTTGTAAATGTTCCACCTTTGTGCAGAGGGATGATTGTTGCTTTTCTCCATTCATGAGGCATGAAGCCTGTTTGGAGGCTACAGTTAAACAGCAATTCCAGATGGCCTGATAGGTCATGTTTCATGCCATTTAGAAGGCATCCTGAGATACTGTCTGGGCCAACTGATGCAGTGTTCTTGGCCTTAGAGATAGCAATGAGGACCTGTTCCCTAGTGATAGCACGGGGAGTTATAGTTGACAGTATTTCCTGAGGGAAGGTTGAGGAGGAGGAGAGAGGATAAAATTGGAATTGAATTTGTCAGCCAGTAGGTTTGCTAGATCTTCTGTCTCAATATAGGTGGCTCCATTAACAATGAGTTCTGCACACAACTGTGTATTGCCTTTGATGTTGCGGATATAGCTAAGGAATGCCTTGTGGTTGTCCAGCCCTGAGAGGCCAACTTTACCTCAGATTTGCTTTGGTAGACTTTATTTGTCTTCTGAGTTGTTTGTTTAGTTTGATAAGAGTTCCTTTACCCTGCTGAGCCCTGCACCTCCTAATTTTTGCCATGATTTTCTTCCTTCTGTTATACCGCCTATTGATGTTGTGATTCCACCAGGGTGACTTGTTTTTTGAGTTAGTTCTGTACTTCTTCCTGGTAGGTACAGCTGCCTCTATGCAGCTTGTATAGGGTTTCTGTGAAGAGTTTTGTGTAGTCAGCAGTGTTCTCTGGGTTTATGGGGGCTTGAAATTATGGCAGATTATCCCTTAATAGAAGAAAGTTAAACTTATAGTAGTTCCTGAATATTCCTGTATTAGCTGGGGTTGCAAGTTTTGTTTTTACTTTAAAGGAGACAATTTTGTGATCTGACCTTACCAGAGAAGACATTGCACTAGGGGGTTTGCAGCACTCTTCCACATTAGTGAGGATCAGATTCAGTATGGTTACACTCCTGGTTGGTGTACTGACAATCTAGTCCAGAAAGTTTGTCTTTACACAATCTAGGAATCTCTGTGCCTGTATGTTTGGTGTTGTATAGGATTCTCAGTTAATAGTGGAGTGATTAAAGTTACCCATGAATATTGTGTTGGGTTGGATGGCGATTGTTTCCAATAAGTTTAGATACATGGTATGGGTTTCCTGGGTCATACAGGGGGACCTATAACTTGCAAAAAAATGGTAATGGATTTTTTCCTATGGTGATGTGAATGTGGAGAAGCCCAAGTACACTATCCTGTTTGAACAGCTTTCAGGCATATTTACTTTATGATGCAAATTGAGCCATCTCTATCTCTATAGTCCCTGTCTGTGTACTAGCTGGTCTAAATGTGTGGAAGACATTATAACCTTGCGCTGTCGGTGTGCTTTCGCTGCTTTAAACCATGGTCTCAGTGAGAGTGCAGACATCAGCATTTTTAGGGTGAAAAGAGCTTCTAGGGAGTGGAGTTTTTGTTTAGACTCAGCATTGAGCAGTAACACCTTTAGATTTTCTTGGTTGTGATTTGCTATGTAGAACCTATTTTCAGTTTGGATGGATGAGGACGCAGAAATCCCTAGAGAACGATCCAAGTAAAACCTGTCCTAGACCTGGAGAAGGAATCTAGTTTGTAGTGTTTTGTAAAAGTACCTACAAAAGATCAAACTGCCACTTCTAGAATATTTCTAGAATCTATTTAAAAAAAGACACAGATGAAGTCAAGGCCCTCGTAAGAGTGAACCTTGACCCTTTCTGGAATTGCCTTAGTGTGGTGGGTATAAATGAAAAGGTAATAGCACCAGACAATGATTTGGATACAGGCTGCTTCTATCTTCTTACTTTCACAAGAAATAACTGATCACAGTCCTGATTTTAATTCTGCTAAGATAATATCTGAGTTGTCTGTTGACATACAGAGTCTGAAGGATTCTTTCTCCCTTGTTTTTAGGAAAGAAAACAAAGCAAACTCGGTACAACTTTAGGCATAAATTAAGGATTCATTCTTAAGGAAACCCTATCTTTGTGGAAAATGGGATAACAGTTGACCCATTATAAAAGCTTACAACTCAAATACTCTTTATTGCAAAAGTCAGAGAAAATCAGCCAAACTGTTTTCCATAAATGCAAACCAGTCTGATTAGCTGGTTCAAAAGGCACAAGTGTTAGTCCCCCCTCCCCCCCAAAAAATTAAGATCTGAAGGAGGGGCCACCTGTTTTCTAGCAGGCTTGGAATGCAACACTCCTTTCAAAAACATTTTCACACAGGATTGCATTGAAAGAGGGGGATCCATGGCAATTATTCTGCATGTATTGTTGCTACAGTTTCCATTTATTTCTACGTAATTTGTTCCTTCCCTTCTCTAAAAGGGTGAAGGGTGGGAGGCTGGTATAATGGTTAAGGTGCTTACATTATAGACACAAGGTGCAGGGTTGGTTTGATTCTTACATGAGGTAATTGCTAGGCTTACAATGGCCCACAAGGGCAGTTAGCCTAGTACTAATCTACGAACCTATAAAGATCCCTCTTCCAGTTCCTTTATCTCTTTTACAATATTCAGTATTTCAAGTACAGTTTAACTACTGTATAATAAATTAATAAAGCTTTTTATGCTTTGTGTACAAGAAGATAAACTGGAAAGTTTTCAGTAAATGGTGTAAGCTGTTTTTTGTTATGACTGATTATAAACTTTTGGTGAAAGTGATTGTACAAAAATGCAGTGCTGTCTTGGCAATTATCAGGCCCCGAATATTTTTTTTGGTGTTTCAGGAAGAAACAGATGCAATTTCCTGCATATTTTGTGAAGTGCGTAGTCCTCTCTTTCCATATCTGCACTATTTTCTGAACTGTGAGTAGCATCCTCAGATATTTATCATGCTTTGACTCCATAAATACATCATTTGCTATGGTTGTTTACAAGAATGCAGGGTCTACCAGAAGGTGGCATACTTTTCTTCAGATCCCTTTATGAAAATGATTCTGTGAACATCTGGATAAGTGGATCACACCTGTGCTAACTCTAATAAGGATTGGTTGAAACACAGATGTCCAGCAAGCCCCATGCGTTTGGTTCTCTACAATGACTTCTGTTGAGATATTTAAATAGCACTCAGGTTGTAGTCTTGGCCCTTTGGATATCAGGAATCACATAACTCTTTCACGTTCACCAATATGGATGATTAAGCAGTTATGCTTGTCTTCAGGCAATACATGTTCTATGTCCTTCATATTACAGGGAGTTAAGATTATTTGTAAATTATTGGGTTTCCAGATGAAAAATAGTTTTATGCAAGCCCAATTAATTTTTTCATACATGGAGCAGTGTTTTCCCATGAACCATTTATGGTTTTAGGTTTATCCTTTGGTAATCGGTGTGATGCCATTGCCAAATAAGCTAAAGTAATGAGGAGGAGAAAGGAGCTGTGATACCAGTGGGCAAAAAAAGAAGTTGTGTACTCACCATAATGCTACGTTTGAGTAGTTGTACTTCATTCGTCTTCAACCTATGGGTATTTGGATCCAAATCGGATCCGAGACGGCCACATCACTAGCATCTGATCCGAGCTTACCTTGCCCATAATGCTCCCCTGTCTCCTTCCTTCCCTCAGATCGAGTTTGCTGCTCAAGAAGACATAAGCCCAACCCAATCAGACCTTACCACTAATGGTTCCCAACAATTAAGACAAGCATAACCAGGAGAGCCACTATAGTGCACCTCTCCCAAATACAAAGTTAGAACGATAGTGACAAGGTCAGGGTGAAGGATGGGGGGATGGTTGAAGACAAATGAAGTACAACTACTCAGATAGGATGTTATGGTGAGTATATAACATATTTATCTTAAGTAGTTGACTTCATTTGGTCTTCAACCTGTGGGACAGAATCCCCAGCTACCAACATCTGGGTGGCCCTCATGGAAGGATATTCTGGAGCACCACGGAGCCAAAGGATGCCCTACTTCTGGATATGATGTCCAATTTGTAATGAGATATGAAGGTATGAGATGAGGACCAAGTAGCTGCAGAACAGATGTCATCCAGCAACACCCTGGACCAAAAAGCCGCTGAGGTGGCCATGGACCTAGTGGAGTGGGCTTTCACCTGGCCCAGAGGGGAAATCCCTCTATCGAATGATACATTGGGAAATTCAGCAAGCAATGGTCACTTTAGAAATTGGCTTGCCCAGAAATGTTTTCGAATAGGAGACAAACTGATCAGATTTGCAAAAAGATTTTGTTCTGTGTAAATACACGTCTAACAAGTGTAACTTGTATTCGCCCCTATTTTGGAAATTTGGAAAGAAAACAGGAAGATTAACAGTTTGATTAATATTGGTTTCTGAAGCCACCTTGGGAAGAAAGGAAGGATTTTTACACAGGGAAATCCTGTCCTTATGAAAAATCATGTAAGGAACTTTAATAGACAATGCTTGAAATTCCGATACCCTCCTAGCAGAAGTGATAGCTACCAAAAAGACAGTTTTCCAAGCTAGTAACTGTAAATCTACTGATGCCGCCGGGTCAACGGGAGGAGAGACTAGAGCCTGAAGTACAAAGGTGAGGTTCCCTGGGGGTCTTAAAAGGAAAGTACCTTTGAGGAAGGTCTTGCAAAGTCTGGAAGAAGCTAGGGAAGCCATGTTTTTCCCCACATGGAAGCTAGAGATGGCAGCCAGTTGGACTTTACCAGTAGAAGAACTAGCACCTTGGTGAAAGATACCTGCTAGAAATTCCAGAAAAGCCGAAATTGAAGCCATAAATGGATCTAGGTCCCGATGAGAGGTCCATATAGAGAACCATTTCCACTTGGTATGATAAATTTTTCTGGTGGAAGACTTGTGAGCCTCCACCAAAATGGTTTTAACCAGAGAGAATAAACCGGGAGTCCTAATCATTAATGGAACTGGAGCAGCCAAGCGGTGAGTTTCAGACTGTCCAGGTCTGGGTGAGGAATCCCCGAGGGATGCGAAATGAGATCCAGAACTGGATCCAAGATCCATGGTGGACCTGCTAGGTGAGACCAAAGGGAGGGGAACCACACTTGGCAAGGCCAGAATGGGGCAGTGAGGATTACTGTGCTCCCCAACCTGCAAACTTTCTGAAGAAACTTTGGAATGAGACGTAACGGGGGTAAGCATGAAGAAGACCAGGAGGCCAAACATGAACCCGTGCGTCTCTGGGGGCTTCCCCCTTAGGGGGGTTCAGAGCGAAAATCTCATAGCATTTTGCATTGGAAGGAGATGAGAAGAGATCGCAGCAAGGCCGACCCCACTTGATGAAGATCTGTTCTGCTACTGAAGGATTCAGAGACCACTTGTAAGACATCAGAATAGTCCTGCTGCGCCTGTCCGCCAGAATGTTGGACCTTCCCCGAATTTGCATTGCCACCAGAAAGCAGCCGGGGGAAATCGCCCATTCCCACATTTTCATGGCTTCGCGACAAAGGGGGTAAGATCTGGTTCCACTCTGTTTGTTGATCTACCAGACTACTGACATGTTTTCTGACTGAATAGCAATACGTCCTAGAAGAAGATGGGCATGAAGGCCCTACAATGCTAGAAAAACTGCCCTCATCTCCAGGATGTTGATATGCAAATTGGTCTTGGAAGGGGACCACGTGCCTTGGACAGTTCTTCCCGCGCAATGCCCCCCCACCCTAGCTGGGAAGCATCCATGGTCACTGTGGTTGTGGAAAGGACAGAACAAAGGGACGTCCCTCGACAAGGTCCAGGGAGAAAATCCATTAGAGTAGAGACTCACTGCAAGCCCGGGAAATCTGAACTGCATGGGACAAGGGTAGATCTAGTAGAGACCATTGAACTGCTAGTGTCCACTGAAGAACTCGCATACAAAGTCGTTTGAAGGGTAGAAGATTGATTGTGGCTGCCATGGAACCCAGAGCCCACAGAACAGTCTCCGCTGAGGGAAGATGAGCCTGGAGAATGTAAGAAACATGAAGTCTTAAATTGTGCACCCTTTCCAGAGTGAGGTAAACCTCCATTTGTATGGTGTCCAACCGAGCTCCTATAAAGTCTAGGGTCTGGACTGGAGCCAGTGACGATTTGCTGAGGTTTATAGTAATGCCCAGACTGTTCTCTAATACTAGTAAATAGTTCCTGGCTTGGCGAGGGCAGCATGAAGCCAATCATCCAGGTAATGAAAGACCTGAATTTCCTGAAGCCTTAGGTGAGCCGCTACTACCACCATCACTTTGGTAAACACCCTGGGGGCTGTGGTGAGACCAAAGGGGAAGGCCCTGAACTGATAATGATTGGCCCCCAGCCAGAAGGGGAGAAACATGCAGGAGCACCTGTTCATTTGACATGATAGTACACATCCTGGAGGTCAATTGAGCACATCCAATCCTTTTCCTACTGGTAGGACAGTATGGACGGAAGGGTGACCATCCAGAATTTTTCCTTGGCTACACATAGGTTCAAGGTGGAAAGATCCAGAATGGGTCTTAGGTCCCTCATCTTCTTTGGCACTAAAAAGAACCTGGAATAAATGCCCAATCCAGATTGGTCTGGGGGGACAGTTTGGATGACTCATTTTCTTAGCAGCTTGTCTATTTCCAGTGCTGCTACCTCCCTTTACATTGGTGGAACGTCTGGGAGGTGTTCTGATGGGAGGGGTGGCTCTACAAATGGGATGCAATAACCTCTGGATATGATTTGCAACACCCAACGGTCTGTTGTTATGGACTCCCACTCTGTTGGGTGTAGCGAGAGGCGACCCCCAACTGCCTCCAGAGACAAGCAGTCAGGCAGCCCCACAGGGATGCTGCTTGGGTCTGTTCGAGAACGGTTATTGAGACCCGAAATTTCTTGGACTCCCTCTGTCTCTGGGCCAGCATCTATCATGACCCCCCCCTGCCTCTGGGGGAAGATGAGTCCTGAGTGCCCCGGGAGAAGTGAGATTTTCTGAACCACATCTTCTTTGCCCCTCACTGATTCCTGGAGAAGTATCTTTGAGAGGGAAAAGTGGATCCTGACAGCAGACAGTGTCTTCCCGTCCTTCTCACTCTGGACCAGTGTTTCACACACAGAATTCCCAAACAGGGAAGAACCATCATAGAGGGCATTAGCAAAGGACGCCTTGAAGGGTTCCGAGAATTGACACAGCCAGAGCCAAGCCTGATGACTCATGGCTATGCTGGATCCGGCCACCCTAGTGGTTCCCTCCATGGCATGGGAAAGGAGGCGCATGGACGTATTGGCTACTGCCTTGAGTGTTCATTCATGTGGAAAACGTCTTCTTGCCCTTTGCCGATGTGGACTCTGGGGTGACACTGCAACTTTGTTAACCAAGTCATGCTGCAGTCAGATGACATGTGCCATATAGTTTACTGCCCTTATAGTAAAGGTTGCTGAAGCATATACCCGCTTCCTCAAATGGTCCATAGTCTTTGACTCCTGGACAGGAAGATGGACCATAGAGCTCTCCTGTGCAAGCTCTTTCTTTGTGGTGGCTGCCACCATCATAGCATCTACTGGGGACACTTACTGCAGCTACTCCTGTCTGGTAGGGGACTGAGTATTTTATCTGGATGCTTGGGAATAGGCTCCATAGTATGCGGGTTCTTCCAAGCCCAAAGATGTTATTACATCCACAAGTGGGTCCGCAAGAGGGGGCACCCAGGAGGTAGATGGGCCTGTGTTGAATGCCTCTAGGAATACCAACTCATCTGGGGTTGGTTTTTGGAAGGACCACCCCCCCGGCGAAGGAGTTCCCCGATGTCTCCAAAGGAAACATCTTCGGGGGGGGTGACCTGGGGGAACCTTTCCCTTCCTCCAAGTCGGTGTCACCCATGAGGGACTCTGGAGAGGAAAACAGAAACAAAAAAGAAACGGCTGCGGGTAAAACCAAGGTGCAAAAAAATAAGTAAAAATATAAACACAATGCACCAAGGTAACACACACTAACGTTTAATGAAAACAAAAAGTAAAAGACAGAGGTGAGCGCTTTCACAACAATAGTTGCTTCATCAGACAAAGATCAAGTGAATAGCACTGCTTAAATAGGTAACAAACCAATTATCTCATGAATTAATGATGTCATACACCAAAAGTTATTTAAAGAGACAGTTACAACATGAGCATAGTAATGGTATGAATAAGATATAAAATACTGAATAAATACTGCATAAAATCCATTTGCATATGCATAAAATGTAATATAATAAAAGTAACAATAAAAATAAAAATGAACAATAAAAACTGTCAATGTTTAAGGCGTCTAGCTTTCAAGAATGGAATCAAAGAGGTGGTACCATTGAGGCCTGGGTATCGTTCTGCATTAAGTTTCAGTATCCATTTCTGTTCATGGCTCTCTGTAATATTTTCTTTTTTGTTTCTATTTTGTTTTTATTCAGCTAAAGGGCACACGCGTTTATGGAGGATTCCTCTACTAAAGTGACTATGGATGGATATCACCATCGTCTTTTACGAATTCTGGATATTCCAGTAAACCCACTTTTGAATATGGACTTATGTGATGGCTTCAATGATACTTCAACTACTCAACGCATACCTGAGTTTCTTGAGTAATATAAAAATTTGGAAAACTTAATGTATAAATACAAGAGGCTACAATGGCAGCGCCTGCACTTACAAGCTTCACTGGAAGCCAAGATTATCCCTCGTGGTCTCAGAATACTCAACATGCCTACTTATGGAGAAACCTATCCTGTGTTACTACGTAAATGGCAAGAGCTTAACTTACAGTTTAGCTCCAAATACATGGAACTTCTATTGGAATTTTTTTCACCAATTGAACTTCGCTGAAAGCAGAAATCATTGCTTTAGAGTCCAATATTACTGAGAGTTTCTCACCAGATATTACCATCAATAAGATGAGCCAGTTGCAAGATAGTATAATCGCTTATGAAAAAAGGCTGCAAACAACTAAACTAAATTAAACAGAGATAAACGTGACTTTGCTAATAATAACGTTTTCTCATGGCCCAGAGAAAACATGCATAGAACAACTCAAGGGAATCTTATGCCAAATAACGCTCACACTATCGCTTAAAATGAGCGCACAACTAGAGCTGCTACTTCCGGTACTATTTCCGGTTCTTCTACTGATCTGGCAGCTACAGCGAGAGTACTTTCAAATGCTGCATGCATTGAAAGCGTTCAACAGAATGTAGCTATTGTATCAAATGATAGCAAGATCTCTAACAACGTTAAAGAAAAAAGGGGACATAAAACGAAGAGTATACCTCTACCGACACCATCTGCAGCATTGCACATTTCTACTAACTCTGCAACTGTGGATTCTAATCCAAAGGAGAGCAGAAACGACCCAAGCATTTTTCAGACACCACCAAGAAGGGCGACTTCACTCTAAAGGCAGCACTTCCTTTCAGAACTCGAACGAAGAGTCTTCCGCACAATGGACACATATCCAGGACCAACCAGATGGAAGGAACAGTTCAACTACACAAGAGGAGACGCATATAACTACAGGTCTGGTTATTAATATCTCCTCTTTTGAACTTAATCCTGAACAACTTAATGTACTAAATAAAGGGTTATCATTTGTACCTGCGAGGAAGGCAGATATAACTGAAATGTTGAAAGATCTAAGGCTACTAGGGAGAAATTTATCTTTGAAATGTATGTTTCCAGTAAATACAGACAATGTGCAAAATATTTACAAACAACCTAGTACAGTTATACCAATTACTCCACCTGGGGTTCAAAGATTTATTGATATATGAGAAACTACATTCAGAGAAATAAGTGTACCTGATAGCAATGATTACTCTTTTTGTAATTTGACTTCAGAAGAGCAGAGAGCTCTGAAAGAATTAAGGAATTTACACTCTCTGGTTATTAAACAAGCAGATAAGGGTGGTGGTATAGTTCTCTTAGATAAAGAACTATACGTACAACAAATGGAAAAACTTTTATTAAACACTGATACATACCAGTGCATTTCTAAACTTGCTGTAAATGCAATTATTGATAAAGTTTCGTTTTTCCTTTTTGATCTACTTATTACTGGTTTAATTGATGAACCACTTTTTAAATATTTTACTATTACTAAACCTGTTGTCCCTAGTATTTATGGTCTACCTAAGGTCCATAAAGATCTTTACACACCACCAATGCGGCCCATAGTCTCAGGGGCTGGCTGGTGCACTGAACCCCTTTCTATATATGTTGAAGGCAGTCTACATGGCCTTTTAGAGAATTGTCATACTATACTAAGGGATACCAAGATGTTCTTAACAAGGTTACATAATAGAATGGATAGTATTGATATGGATTTAGATTTTGTCTTGGTTACCATGGATATAGAATCACTATTCACCAGCATACCCAATACATGGGGCATTGAAATGACAAGAGAGTTTCTGACAGTTAACAAGTGTTTTAATAATACCAAAATTCAATTGATTTGCAGTTTACTAGAAATTATATTGGAAAATAACATTGTTACGTTCCAAGAACAGTTTTATTTACAGAAGGTTGACGTAGCCATGGGGACTCCCTGTGTCAACAGCTACGCCAACCTTGCCTTGGTTTGCTGGGAAGAAGTTAACATTCTATCTGACAAGAATCCTTTCTTAGGACAAGCACTATGGTATGTACGTTTTGTAGACAATGTCTTCATGTTATGGAAAGGTAATGGTTCGGACTTTACCTCATTTTTACAATACCTACACACCACCACTGATTTTTTGAGACTTTCTCACCAGATCTCTGCCAGTGACATCAACTTTCTTGATGTACACATTACTAGGTCTAGTTTAAATCAGTTAAATAGTACTATTTATTTTAAACCGACCAAAAAGAATACACTTTTACATAAATCCAGCATGCACCCTATACATATACCTAAGAATGTACTTAAAGGCCAAGTCTTTAGGACCTTAAGACTACATGATAAAGATGAGGATGCAGAGATTGCACTTAACAGTTTAAAATCTGATTTTCTGGAAAGGGGTTACCATGATACTGACATTGATAAGACTATTTCCAATGCTTGGCAAATGAGACATACCAGATGTAGACCATACTTTCAATCTACTAGGAATGATTCTGCTGATAACAATGTCATTCCGACTAGTAATGATTTTAGAGTTGTGTTCCAATTTGATAGTAACATTAACCAATACACTGATGTTATTAGGAAACATTGGCATCTGTTACAAGAGGTCCCTAACCTTAATGCCACAATTGCCAATACTCCACGCTTTAGCTTTAGGAACAATAGGTCACTTAAACAGCATCTTTGCAACAGTGAACCATGCAACACTACATGCATTTCCACCCATCACGGCACTTTTCCATGTAGATCATGTAGTGCATGCCCATATATCTACAGTAAAAACTTTTAGTTATGTACTTACCATAACTTTAGATGTATGGGATCCATCTCGCCTACATTCTCTACAGATGGGTTCGGAGCCGATCCTCGGCTCCGACTCGGCACGCTATACAATAGAACGAAGTCTCTTATTGGCTGAGTTACCTCATATCCCAGGATGCACCACTACTGCTTCCCCAGATCTTGTTTGTCCGCACTCATACACACACACATAGACTGTTGTTATAACATTGCCCGGTGTTTCAAGAGAGGAAACAGCTGACTACGGACCTTCCGGTCTCTTCTGGCCTCCAAGGCAGGGGGAAGAAGGGTGGGTTATTAGGAATGTAGGCGAGATGGATCCCATACATCTAAAGTTATGGTAAGTACATAACTAAAAGATGTAATGTGATCCTATCTCGCCTACATTCTCTACAGATGGGACAGCGTCCCTAGCACTAATTCCTGGGTGGCTCACTGGAAAACGGTCCGGAGAACTGTGGAACTGAAGGAAGCTCGACCCCTAGATGCCACATCCAATTTGTAGTGAGAAATAAAGGTGTGTAGAGAAGACCACGTAGCAGCCGCACAGATGTCATTCATAGAGAGCTTGGAATGAAAGGCTGCCGAAGTGGCCATAGCCCTGGTAGAATGAGCTTTCACTGGAACTGCAAGCTCCTTATTTGAAATGCGATAAATATGACTAATACAGTCTCTGATCCACTTGGCAATAGTGAGTTTCGTGACAGCTTTGCCCAATTTACTGTCCGAAAAGGACACGAACAGTTGATCTGATTTTCGTGCTTGGTGTGTCCTATCCAAATAGAAACGTAATTGTCTGTGCACATCTAAGCTGTGAAAGGTATACTCAGCTCTGTTTGAATACTTGGGGAAAAAGACTGGTAATTCCAGTGATTGTTGCAAACAAAAGTTAGAACAAACCTTAGGTATAAAGGATGGGTTTGGTCTAAGAGATAATCTATCTTTGTGAAATACCAGATATGGTGGTTTGACACATAAGGCTTGAAGTTCTGAAACCCGCCTGGCTGATGTAATAGCAACTAGAAGGGCAGTTTTCCACGAAAGAAATTTTAAGTCACAGGTTGCTGCCGGCTCAAAGGGGGGTGCAGTTAATGCATCTAGCACTACGTTAAGGTCCCATGGTGGTGCAGGATGAGATATAGGGGGCCGTAGAAGCCAAGCTCCTTTAATAAAAGCTTTGCACAACTTGTTGCTCATTAAAGGTGGTTCTACGTTTTCGTGAAAATTGGAAATAGCTGCCAATTGAACTTTGATGGTAGACACTGAACAACCCTGGTTGAACAGGGAAGTTAAAAACTTCAGAACCTCTGACACCAAGGCTGTCATAGGGTCTAATCTTCGGAGTTGGGCCCAAATAGCAAACCTCTTCCATTTACTGCTATAAATCTTATTAGTAGAAGTCTTGTGGGCCGAGGACAAAATATGCATGACTTCAGGGTCGAAAGAATGGCTCCTAACTATGGTCGGAAGAGGAGTAGCCAAGCTGCTAGCTTCAATGACTGGAGGGACTGATGGAGCTGTCCTGACTGATGTGTCAAGAGGTCCGGAACTTGGTCCAGGAACCAAGGACCCTCCAATGCATACTTGTGAAGAAAGGGGAACCAGACTTGACGAGGCAAGTATGGGGCAATTAGAATCATTTTGCTTTCCAAGAGAATCGCCTTCTGAATCACCTTGGGGAGAAAGGGAACCGGTGGAAAGGCGTACAGCAGACCGGGGGGCCAAGCTTGGACCAGAGCATCCTTGGGGATCTCCCCCGGAACTGGAGTGAGAGAGAAAAACTGCTGGCATTTTGCATTGAGGGGAGTTGCGAACAGATCGCAACATGGAACTCCCCATCTCGTGAAAATCTGTGTTACCACTCTGTCGTTCAAGGACCATTCGTGAGGGGAGAGAATAGTCCTGCTCAGTCTGTCGGCTATCACATTGGATGTCCCCGGAATGTGTGTCGCCACTAGAAAACGTTTGGTAGCAATCACCCAATTCCATACCTTCATGGCCTCTCTGCAAAGGGGGTAAGACCTGGTCCCTCCTTGCTTGTTCAAGTACCAGACTACCGACATGTTATTGGACTGAATGGCAATCGTCCCCTGGGGGAGGTGGTCGTGCAGTGCTTGCAACGTTAAAAGCACCGCCCTCATTTCCAGGATATTGATGTGGAGAAGATTCTCGTCGGAGAGCCACATGCCTTGGACCGACCTGTCCAGATAATGTCCTCCCCACCCTGTCTGGGAGGCGTCCATAGTCAACGTGGCCGAGGGGGATTGGGGAACGAAGGGTCGCCCCTGATCCAGGTTGGAGGAAAGAAGCCACCAACGAAGATCCTGTTTGCATGTCTCTGTGATCAATATGCGGTGATTGAGGGGAAGGTCTTGATAAGACCACTGGACTGAGAGGAGCCACTGGAGTATCCTCATATGCAACCTTGCCAAGGGGATGAGGAGAATGGTGGCTGACATGGAACCTAACAGCTGCAGGACCATTCTCGCTGGAGCGCGGCGTCTGAGAAGTAACGCCCGAACCTGAGACTGCAATGTTGCTATCCTTTCCGCAGGAAGATAGACTCACATCTGCCTTTAGTTTATTTCTGCACCAATAAACAGAATACGCTGTGATGGCAGCAATACGGATTTTGTCCAATTGAAGGTGATTCCTAAGGAGTTGCCTAGGGAGATAGTGGCTGCTAGAGTTTTTAAGAGTGGATGCCTTGAGGTGGCAGTTAGGAGCCAGTCGTCTAGGTATGGAAACACTTGGAATCCTAGACTTCTCAGGTGAGCAGCCACCACTGCCAAACATTTGGTGAACACCCTGGGGGCTGTGGTGAGACCAAAGGGCAGTGCACAGAACTGGAAATGACTGTCTCCTAGGCTGAAGCGCAAGTGTCTCCTTGACGCCTGATCTATCAGAATGTGATAATAGGCATCTTTGAGATCTATGGAGCACATCCAAACACCCTTCTCCAAAAGCGGGAGAATGGTTTGCAAGGTGACCACCCAGAATTTGGACTTTTTCACTGATCGGTTTAACCTGCTGAGATCCAAAAAGGGCCTCAAGTCCCCGGTCGTTTTTGGTACCAAAAAGAATCTTGAGTAAGTCCCTAATCCGGCCTGGTCTTCGGGGACAGGTTGGATGACTCCTTTTTGAAGCAGCTTTGAAATTTCGATGGCTGCCAGATCCCGTTGACTGGGTGGCGGGTCCGGGATTCTTTGGGATGGTGGGGGGGATGAGAGAAGGGAATGGTGTAACCTCCGGCGATGATTCGGAGCACCCATTGGTCCTGAGTGATACTTTCCCAGGCCTTTAGGTGCCTCGAAAAACGACCCCCGACTGGCTCCGGAGCTGCACAGTCGGGCACTCCTTCAGGGATGCTGGAAGGAGGAGGAGCCATGAAAGGACTCGCGGTCTCCAGTGTTGCGGGGGCCTCCGCCGCCTCTGGGACAGCGTCTCCCTGAAAAATTTCCCCTTCCTCTGCCTCTAGAAGGGGAATCGCTCTGCTGTGATGAGTAAGGCTTTTGAGACTTACGGAACCACATTTTCCCTCCTCTTCGAGCCTTGGGATAAGGTCTGAAGGGAGTGGAAAACCGGGCCCCTACGGCAGTTAAAGTCTTACCCTCCTGTTCGCAGCGAGTCAAAGTGTCCTTTACCTTGGGTCCAAACAGGGAAGACCCATCGAAGGGGGCGTCGGCAAAGGAAGACTTAAAGGCCTCCACAAAGTGACACAGGCGTAGCCAGGCTTGTCTTCGTTGAGCAACACCTGTGCCCACCGCTCTGCTCACTCCTTCGGCTGCATACGAAATGGGCCTCATGGACGAGTTGGATAGGGAGGACAGGGTAGCCAACTGGGAGTTAACTGTCTGGGCTAACTGCTCAGGTAAGTTACCGGAGAGGGTATCCAAAAGCTCCTTGACCAGATCCCTCTGCAGTCTCGTAAAATGCGTCGAGTAATTCAGAGACCTTAATGTAAAGGTTGCTGAAGTAAGGATGCGCTTCCCATACCGATCCATGCTCCTAGACTCCTTATTAGGAGGATGGACGGACGTTGAAGCCTCTGCCACATCTTGTTGGGTGGCAGATGCCACCACCAAGGCATCTACAGCCACACCTTTGGAAAGAAAGTCCTTAGGGGGTGCCGAAAGGAATTTATTGGGGCGAGCTGGCACTGGTTCAACAGAGTCCGGGTGTTCCCACGCCCTTCGGGAGATCAAATCCAGGAGCTCATCGAAGGGTGGAGAAACCCAGGAGGCGGAGGGCTGAGCCCCGAAGGCCTTGAGGAACACCAACTCCTCAGCAGAAGGGGGTTTGGACTGCCAGTCGCCTCGTTGCTTAAGGATTTCCAAGATGTAATGAATAATAGAGTGAGATACCAACCACGATGGAAGAATGCAAAGATATTCAACGATTTCCAAGATGTCCGCAAAGGATACATCATCCGAGGACGACTTGGGGGACCCTTCCACCTCATCGAGGTCGGTATCCGAGGTGAGAGACTCATCAGGGGAGTCGACGTGCTTCCTCTTGCACTGTCTCTTCCTCGGGGGTTCCTCCGAAGACGTTTCGGAGGGACCTCCAGGAAGAAGGGAACACCCGATGGGAGTAACCTCAGGCCCAAGGGCTCCACTGTCATGAGACAGGGGGATTGCAAAGGAACCAGTCTCCGTGCCATGGGAAGGTGGTGGTGAGATGGTAGAAGTGGCCAGAGAGGACTTGGCCAAGGCACTCCTCATGGCCTTGAAGGCGGGACCCCCAGAGTCCTGGGAAGGTTCAACCCCCAAGGCCACAACAGCAGTCGGAAATCCCGCCGCCGACGCACCGAGAGGGAGGCTCGGAACCAAAAGGATCGGTCCCGAAGCGTCCCCCCCGGGGCCGACAGAGGAGGTCCACGTACCGAACACCGACCCAAAGGGCGGGGTTGGAGTTAGGGTCGGAACCGACCCGACAACCTCCACCGGCTCCACCAACACCGACTCCAACGGCGCTGAAGCTGTTGGAGGAGGAACCGAGATGGCAGGGTGTGGGAAACCGGCTCCGGAGCCGACTGGGCTGGAGCCGAGTCCAACTTTTGAAAGACCGGAGACTGAAAAAAGCCTTTGAAGCACCCTGTCTACATCCGAATCAGACATCCTCAAAGACCGAGAAGAGACCGACCGGGTCCGAGTCGACTTCTCCGCCGGCTCCGAAAGACTGGGGGACCGGCTCCGTATGGTTTCGAGAAGTATCGGCGCCGAGGGAGATTCCATTACCACTGCAATTTCCCTCGGAGCCGATGTGGACTTCGGCACCGAAGGGGAAGAGTCTGAGCGGGCATCCTTCATCGGCTCCGAAGGCAGTGGAGCCGATGGAGATGACTCGCCTCTCGATGCCCGAGCTCTCGGCCCCGAAGGCAGAGGAGTCGAGGCTGGAGACATCAAGGCAGACCGTTCCGCCCTCGGCTCCGAAGTCCGTGGAGCCGACGGAGAAGCCTGCCTTGACTTTTTTGCTGCCGGATCAGACGGGCTGGTCGGAGCCGAAGATTTTTTCTTCCTCGACGGGGAAGAAGAAGAAGATAGGGCTTCTTCAAAGGAAGGGGTAATAAGCCCTTTCAAAATCAACTTATTTTTCCTCTCTTGGAGCATGCGAGAGGAAAAAGCGTGGCAAACGCTACAGGATTCCTGGAGGTGCTTCGGCCCCAAACAGTATACACATAAAGAATGGTCGTCCGTAATGGACATTTTATAATTGCATTTTGAACATTTTTTAAATCCTGATTGCCTATGTTCCTTCGACATGGCTATCTACTTCAACTGAACTTTAAAGAGAAAAAACTAAACACGTAGACTAGGGCAAGGTCCCTCTAACTTAAATCGGGATCATTTGTCACCAAAAAATAACACAATTTTACCTCACAATTTTGAACTACACAGTCACACAATAAGTAGCTGTTAAACAGCTCTAAGTAAGGCGCGTGGGCAAGGGCAAGGCCCCTCTAACTTAAACGGGATCCTTTACCTTCGAAAAAAGTACAATTTTACCACAAAACTTTTAAAATACACAATCACACAACAATAAGTAGCTGTTAAAACAGCTTTTGGGTAAGTTTTAGTGAAATTTCTGACAGAAAATAAACACTAAGAGGCACTTAGCTCAGCCAAGTCCGAGACCACGTCTATGCTGTAGAAGCGGCAAATGAGATCTGGGGAGGCAGTAGTGGTGCATCCTGGGATATGAGGTAACTCAGCCAATAAGAGACTTCGTTCTATTGTATAGCGTGCCGAGTCGGAGCCGAGGATCGGCTCCGAACCCATCTGTAGAGAATGTAGGCGAGATAGGATCACATTACATCATATATATTCATCCAACCAGACATTTTAAACTACATTCCAATACTTATTCAGATTGCAAGACTACTGACGTCATTTACTTTTGTTTTTGCCAGCAATGTCCTGCCTTCTATGTTGACAAAACTAATAGGCTTTTTAAAGACAGAATTTTAGAACATATCCGTGACATTAGGAATAATAAGCAAACAAATGCACTTGCTAATCATGTTATGTGCACAGATTCTTCTCATTCCTTCAAATTCTTTGTCTTGCAACACATATATAGAAATCTGAGAGGTGGAGATATAGAAAATATTACAGAGAGCCATGAACAGAAATGGATACTGAAACTTAATGCAGAAAGATACCCAGGCCTCAATGGTACCACCTCTTTGATTCCATTCTTGAAAGCTAGATGCATTAAACATTGACAGTTTTTATTGTTCATTTTTATTTTTATTGTTACTTTTATTATATTACATTTTATGCATATGCAAATGGATTTTATGCAGTATTTATTCAGCATTTTATATCTTATTCATACCATTACTATGCTCATGTTGTAACTGTCTCTTTAAATAACTTTTGGTGTATGACATCATTAATTCATGAGATAATTGGTTTGTTACCTATTTAAGCAGCGCTATTCACTTGATCTTTGTCTGATGAAGCAACTATTGTTGTGAAAGCGCTCACCTCTGTCTTTTACTTTTTGTTTTCATTAAACGTTATTGTGTGTTACCTTGGTGCATTGTGTTTATATTTTGACTATGGAGTGGAGCCCAGGTGCCTCCTTTTGCACGTCCACTTGCGAGGAGCCTCCTCAGTGGGACTCTCTGTGGGGGACTCGCAAACTTCTTGCTGCTGTCAAACAGGAGCTCCCTGAGGCACAGCAAACACGGGCTGTCCCTGAGAGAACAGGAAGGTCGGGGCCACAACCAGATCTGAGGTAGTCAGGGAGGAGTCCGAAGACGAAATGGTCAGGGGTCGACGCTCTCAAGAGATCCCTCTCCACCACATCAAAAGCCGAGGGGGAGTGCACTTCCTGAGAAATAAGCAAGGGAGCTGCTCCCCTCGGATCCCACAGGGGAGTGGGAGCCAAGACTCCAGGCACTGAGATGCCGAGGGGGATACTGCGCTCCGAAAGTCTCAGAGACGATAGTGCCCCCTTGGATCTGATGCCCAGACTACGGCTCCAAGAATGCGGATCTGACCCAGTGAGATCTGACACAATCAAGGTAATGGCCAGCGTCGAGGTACAAGGTATCATCGGCACCAACCCCCCCCAACCCTGAGGGTCCTTGGATCCAAAGACTCCAAAACCAACGGTCGGATTGGAGAAGGAGTTTTGTGGGTGAAGAAGGGCTACGAGCTCCCTGCTCTGGAGGGAGAGGGGGCTGGCAAGACTCCCATCTGGATCTGGGTGCGGATTAACTTCCACTTCATCCTGTCCATCTCCTAAGGCTATGGGTCAACCTAGACAAAGAAGCCACCAACACTGGCTGGGAGTGCCGATGAGGGGAACTTCTAGATGGGGGCTTAGAAACTTCTGGCTCTGGGGAGAACCTGGGCGATCGGAGCCAAGGGGTACTGGGCCTAGGAAGGGTCTTGTATATAGCAGGAGGCACACTGGAGGCAAGTGGTTCAGGAACCACTTCCTAGATTTGTCCTTTCTTTTTTTTTTCACCTTCCCCAGACTTCATGGTGGAAGGTTGAGTCCCAGAGGCCTGTGGAGGGGAGGAAGCAGAAGCAGCCAAAGTAGAGGCTGCCGAAGCCGCAGGGACAGCCATCCCCGTAGAAGGGAGCAGACCTTTCATCACCAGCTTAGCCCTCCTGTCCTTAAGGGCCCGTGGGTTGAAACCCATGCAAATAGGACAGGAGGTAAGCAAGTGGGCCATGCCCAAACACACTACACACAGAGTGTGGTCATCGGCTGGGGAGAGCTTATGATCAGACTCTGTGCATTTCCTGAATACTGGCTTGGGGGTCTCAGCTATTACAGGGATAACAATCACCCTAAGGAGCATCCACAGATACTCACACACACACACACACACACACACACACACACACACACACACACACACACACACACACACACACACACACACACACACACACACACTAAAGGAGAGGGAACAGGAGGCCAAAGGGAAACTACGCTAACTACAACAAGCTACTCTTTTCTTCTTTTTTTTTTTTTAATCCGACAAATGCAGTAGAGGAGGTGAAAAGAAGAGGATGGGAAAGAAATTTAGCCTAAACTGCCCAAAAAAACAGTCACTTACGCAAAATACAGCCTGCAGCTCTGTGACCATGATGTGTAGCTTTACAGTGCCAAACAAGATCTGAGGGAAGGAAGGAGACAGGGGAACATTGTGGGTAAGGGGAGGAGCTTGTAGCTTGGATCAGATGCTAGTGATGCAGCCGTCTCGGATCAGATTCGGATCTGAATGCCCACAAGTTGAAGACCAAATGAAGTCAAGTACTTCAGATACAATGTTTTATAAAAAAGTGTTGCTCTAGAGATATTTTACCAGTATTTTTTTATACTCCTAAAACTTTTTCCCCTGAAAGGAAAGCAATAGTGGGTACTGTGACATTTAGGATTTCCTGTGGTACCAGAAGTACTTTTTACTTCAATAAAGTACGACCTTCTAGAATCTGAACTTCGACTGCGTTGATTTTTTGCCACCACGGCGAGCAGAGCTCCTTAGCCGAGCCACATTTACATTGTTTTGCCTGTTTTTTCTGTGTGTTTCATCTTTGATTTTTAGCTGTCACACTAGTGGTTCCTCTCAGCAGGTGACCTGACCAGCCGGAACTACGACCAGTATACGAAGCCTTTCTAAAGGCTTTACTCAGCCTTCAACCACAAGCACTCGGGTACGCACAGCCTTTCTCAAGGCTTTACCGGTAGCCCAGCTTCTTCACCGACATCCCACCGTACCTTTATTAAGGCAGCCTACCTAGTCATCCATTTATTCTTGGCTTCCCTAGGGTATTTTATTCGTGGACATTAATGCATTCAGAAACCTGTGCACATTTTTCACTTTAGGAGAATAACATCTCCAGCATTTTGCATCTGTATTTCTTTTTTCCTCAAACTTTCATAAAGGGATTAAAACTAACCAATATAGTAGTCCTACCCATTGATCCCAAATGTGTATCCATTTCTTGCAAGGAATTACATATATCCAACACATTTCTTCACTGTTCAATTGTTGCACTAATATCTTCATTAGATGTTTTCAGTTATCATATAATTCATAGCCAACACCAATAGTTTTCTATCCAATAAGTCAGCATAAATTTTTGCAACTCTACCTTTTCCAACATTCCATTCCAATGCACACATTTCAAATTACTCATCATTTATTTTCTACTTCATATTTCTTTTTCCTTAAAATATTTTTCCAGTCCAATAACCATGAGCTCAAAATTACCTTTGTTGAGTCAATGTAGTTTTTATCATGTTGGTCGCATCCAATACATTCCCAGTTATGGGGTTTTCATTATTTAATTTAACCCAAGTCAAGTTTATGTATGTTGGGCAGTGTGGCATTCTCTGCCTCCCCTGTTGTTTTAGCATAATTAGCTTACTGTAAACTATTATTTTGCCATTAGCATCGTCTATAAACTTCCTAATCTTGTTCTATATTTAAACTATGCTATCAGAACCCAATGCCTTACAACATAACTGGTGAAGTCCTAACCTCAACTGCATGAATTCTCCATGACTGAGTATTTATTTTGAACTTTTGGTTTGCAATAACGTCCATGATTTTCTCTTCAGTTTTCCAAGTGTTTTTGACAACTGTATCTTCAAGGCCTTTAAACCTAAATAAACTGAGCTAGATTTCTATTTTGAGTTGACCAAGCTATTTCCTTTCTTTACTCTGGTTACTACTTGCCTTTTTGTTGTACTTTAATCCTGAACACACTGTAACATACTGGAATGTCTTCAGCACTCTGACTAGGACTTTTTTTCTGCCACCAGCATGTACTCATCAGTAAATAATTTAAACCAGGACCTTCCTTTTCCTCCATGAAAAGCTATCTCTAGTTCCTTCTGACTTTTAAAGCAGGTTATTTAATAAGTAATATACAAAACAATGGACACCTTTTGTGTACTAATGCAACTGACACTATAATGCTTGTCATATTGTTACTAATCAATAACTTCAAGTTTGTTGTCAAATTGTTATAATCAATAACTTCCAGCTTGGTCTTCAAAAGACCAGAGATTTGCTGGTAGAACATATCTCTTTGGCCCATTAACTTGTCCATTTATGGTTTGGCTTTCCCTAGTCCCATTCCTCTGACATGGAGTTGGCCAGTTGATGGGATCTTAGGTTTGTACATTTATAAACCTTGTGCCCAATTCCTTTTTTTTTTTTAAATCCCCCCCTCCAAGCAGCTATTAGCTGCCAACAGCTCCTCGTTTATTAGGTCTAAAGGACCCACCTTACCCTCCCCTCAGGGCTCAACCAATTCACATCTGTTGTTTTTATAGGTGGGTGTTACTGTAGGAAGTGAGATAAATGGGAAGAGTCCATTCTAACCTAGCTATCACTATGTTGAGGGCAATTGGTCCCCTAGCATCTAGGGTAAGTAAATTGGAGATTTTATATGCAGCATTAACCTGGGAGGGCACTTTGGTTATTTATGAGTCTGTGTATGGGGGTCAAGATCAGACTGGGGTCTAGGGTAAGCCCAGATATTTCTCAGAAGTAGCAGTTTACAGTGGTGCTCCACATGAGTTAGTAACAGTGACACTAGTGGCATTTCTGAGACATTGGTGTGTACCAAATACCATGCTGATTGCCATAGATGCATTAATGATCATCTTATTAGCATTTTATCAGTTTCACTATAAGCAGAAATAACTTTGTAGCTTGTTGATTACTCACTCTAGAAAGAACACTACTTGAGTTATCACTCATTGTCCTAAGATATTTCATTGTTGAAAAGGGAAAACAGAAGTGTGGTCCAAACAAAGATCTTTGAGGGCACACCAAAATCCATTTCATGCTATGGATTACATCCTTGTTTTATAACACTAAATGTTCACACAGTGAGATACTTTTGAAACACCAGTGTGACATCATTAGAAAAGCTTACAGCAGTTAGTTTATTAAGTAATGGAGCAGGACTCATGGTTTCAAAGGAACATTTCTTGTCAACAGAAATAATGGCTGTTAGCAGCCCATCACCCACATTTTTCTGGATACATCTGGAAGGAGTATAGAGAGCAGTCATGGTACTGTAATTTAAAATAAAGCCATTTGCTTGATAGTGAGTATATCACAGCATCAAAGCCAACAACAAAAAAAAAAAACCTGAAGCAACTGCCTCCATACAAGAACACGGAGAGCAGAACCCCATACAAACCAGTAAAAGCCACTGCAAGTTCTACTTTTATCAAAAGACTATGAGCAGTTCCCTTAAACACATTCAAAGGTCCAACAACAAAACTACCTGCATTCAAGAACACGGAGAGCGGAACCCCGTACAAACCAGTAAAAGCCACTGCAAGTTCTACTTTTATCAACAGACTGTGAGCAGTTCCCTTAAACACATTCAAAGGTCCAAAAAAAAAAAAAAACCTGAAGCAACTGCCTGCATACAAGAACACGGAGAGCGGAACCCCATACAAATCAGTAAAAGCCACTGCAAGTTCTACTTTTATCAACAGATTGTGAGGAGTTCCCTTAAACACATTCAAAGGTCCAAAAAAAAAAAAAAACCTGAAGTAACTGCCTGCATACAAGAACACGGAGAGCAGAACCCCATACAAACCAGTAAAAGCCACTGCAAGTTCTACTTTTATCAACAGACTGTGAGCAATGTAGGTCTATTTTAATCTCTGTGATACTCCTACTGATTCTTCTGCTGTGCACACTACTGGACCCCCACTTTTTCCTCCCATTTACTGTAACAAATATATACATTTTTCCATAGCTTTGCATTTATTTTATATTCTTATATTTTATCTTGTAGATCACATTTCTTTTATACTCTTATATTTTATTCTCCCGTTTATTGTAACAAATATACACAGTTTCCCAAAGCTTTATATTTATTTTATATTCTACTTCCCTGATGCTCTACTAAATCTGTTTCTGAATTCACAGAGATAAAACAGACACCATTAGGGACTGACCTGGGCTAGCTGGTTGATTGTTTTTCTCTTCTCACATCTTTCTCCATCTTTCTCCAAGTCCTGGTTCATAGCCCCCCCCCTTTTCTTGTTCTCCTAACATAATTCTAGTGCAAGTTTCCTAGCCCTGTCAAACCTGTTTTCTCACAGCTTTCTCCAAGCCCTGGCTCTTAGCCCCCCCCCCTTCTCTCAGTCTTCTAACATAATCTTATTGTAAGCTTCCCAGCCCTGTCAATCCTGTCTATTCCCTCCCTCTTCCTCTTGAGAGTTTACTTATTCCTCCCCTGAGCTGCAGTGCCATCTTTAAATACTAAAAACCTCTGCCTGACTACATTCTGTTTCTGTCTGTCCCACGGGCCATCCCTCTATAGTGTGCTCGTACTGCATGTCCCTTTCTAAAACCCCTGGAATAACTACAGTATTTCCCTACTTCTCAGTGAACTGCAGCTCCCCACTGGTGCACAAATAATAAAAACAAACTGAAAGGTAACATTCAAACCAAAACAATAGGCTGCCCTATTTCTGTAGTCGCTAACCTTCTCTCCGATTGTTTTCTGTTTGGCGGCGGCTGCTGCTGCTCCTCCTGGAAGGTGTAAAACACTATAAAAAGACTTCTCTTCAAACTCAAACCTGTCACAATGCACCCAACTGCACACAGCATTGCCTATCCCATCACTATTCATATAAATAGAGCCATACAAGAATCATACGTCCCTTCTATCTGGCGCTACTTACATCATCCCCCTCCACAAAGGTGTCAAAAATACTGATACCACCAACTTCAGGCCTACTGCCATCCTTTCCCCTCTTTCTAAAATACTAGAGAAAACAATACAAGCACAACCCATGGTACAACTAACACTAAAGAATCTCCTCTCCCCTACCCAACATGGCTTCCGCCCTGGCCACAGCACCATGACTGCCCTTCTTTCCTTTCTTGAAACCATAAACCACGAACGCGACTCAGGCAAGTTCGTATCCACACTATTCCTAGATCCGTCAAAGGCCTTTGACACCATCTCACACACCTTACTTATATCCCAACTCTCCACCCTACACCTCTCTCCCACCACCATCGCCTGGTTTTCCAGCTACTTGTCCAACTGCCAACAAGCTGTCCAATGGAAAACTTCAACCTCCCTCTTCCTTCCCACACCCATAGGTGTCCCACAAGGTTCTGTTCTTGGCCCTCTTCTCTTCAACCTATTCATTAACAACTTTCACCAATCATAAACCTGGATGCAATCTAACCATCTGGCACTAAATGCAAATAAAACCAAACTAATCTTTTTTCCCCTACCAAAAACTCCACTGACAAATCCACATTCACCATACAGAGCCAAAACGATGCCCTCCTTGAAATCGTTCCCAACACCAAGCTTCTTGGCATCATTATTGATGAAGAACTAAAATTTGACACCCACATCCGCTCTGCAATCAAAAAAACTCACCAAACATTAGGTCTCCTCTACAGGCACAACCATTTCCTAAGCCCCTCTACCCATCAAACTCTTGCATCCACCTTCCTACTCCCCTCCCTTATGTATGGGTGCCCCTCTTTTGTCCTTCGGTCCAAATTTGAATCCTGCTACCACAAGATCTCCAAATTTGCAACCAATTCAAAAAACCCATCCCACCATTGCCACTCCTTCCCCACCCTCAACTGTCTTGAACTACCCAACTACCTCAGTTACCTACAACTCACCATTGCCCATAAGCTCATCTTTAAACCTGCCAACTGCCCAGCTCTTGCTACTTCCTTAAAACCTTACATTCCCAACCGCTCACTCAGATCCAAAAAACAAAATCTTCTTCAGGTCCACAAACCTGCATGACCTCCTGGCCATCTACTGCTGTCCCACTCCTTAGCTAAACAGTGGAACTCTCTCCCCAAACACCAATGCAACTTGTCTAACCATGTAAATTTAAAGCAATAAGTGAGAAGGTCACTGAAAAACCAATCAGTAAAAACAAAATGAAAACTCCAGCAAAGCTAGAACCTCCACTGAGTGACCTCCTAAACCTCTTGTATCAGAGGCACATGGGATATATACAAATGACCCTTATGAACATTGCATATCCACAGCTTGTGGGGTTTGGCTTTATTGGCCTGAAATTGTCCATTAAAATGAAACAAGTCATGGGCATTTAGAATCACCAATTAGCTGAAACACCTGATGTTCATAAGGGTCATTTGCATATATACCATGTGCCTCTGATACAAGATGTTTGGGAGGTCACTCAGTGGAGGTTCTAGCTTTGCTGGAGTTTTCATTTTGTTTTTACTAACCATACAAATTTCAAATCTCAGCTACTCTCTCATCTTTCTTCCAAAAGGGAATGCACTTGCCACGCTCCAACTTAAACCCCTCCCCACCTCATTCTCCCTTGCACTGACTCATCCAACTACCTCTACTATTACTTCATCCCAGCCAAAACAATCCCTCCCCTACTAAAAACTAATTTTCTCTCTAATATCTATTGTACTATACTCTCCAATCTCAAATATACTACTACCCTCTCCATGCATAATATTTTCCTAACCTACTAATGGCTAGTAGCTATATATTTTGAAATGTTAAACCTACAATTGAGTTTATAACAAAAATATTCACTTTATGTAAATACTGAAATTTCTGTATTGAATTATGTCTTTTCATTTTTGTAACATTGTGACAAGCCAATTGCAAATATCATGGAGCTTATCTGTAAATGTTTAATTAGCTGTATGAACTATGTCCTTTTGCAACATGTGAAATGTAACTTGCAATTATTGTGGAGCTTTTCTCCCCGGGCCTCCACTGAAAACAGGCTCTTCTTGGCCCAGTGGACTTCCCCGGTCATCAAACCTAAATAAATAAATAAATCACAGTTAGAAATGTAGTGTAGGGAAATGAGCTTTTCCAAGATGTTAACAAGAGAACATAAATTGCTACAGGACAATAATCTGCTACAGAAGTAGGAAACAAACCTTGGGTAGTAGGATGATTAAAGCATGTTTAAAGCTGTATGGAATACTAAATGAGGTGTGAGAGAGAGATTGTAAATAAATTGAATGCATATAATTTCCTAGTCATAATATTTTAGTGTGTGTAATGCGGAATTGAAGATTGTAACTGCAGTCAAGGTTATCCCAGAAATTCCTTGTCCTATGCTTCATTTATTTTTCTTGAAGTAAAATGAAGTGTATTCTAGCAGCTTATGTAGGGAGCTGGACATGAAACATGTTGGAATTCTGTTAACGAGATGGAAGGTGAGGATGCCACATTCTTCCTAATGTTTTATAATATTTCATACATAAGCATGCCTTGTGAAGGTAGTTTGAGAAAGGCAGTACAGTTGTGTAAATTGGAGGTACCCATACCAGTGGGCAATCAAATGATTCACTGTTGCAGTTGTCTTTAGACTATATGGGTTATTTCTTGCACAGGAAGCAACAACTGGACAGGTTCAAAACGTGCTGGCTTCCTCCCTCTCTTCTATTCTGACTGCTGATTGGACAGCCTTGAAGAGGGAAAATTAGTCAGAGTGGAAACCTTCAGGACTTTCTTGCCTAATAATTAATAAGTAGCGTACTCATCCTGAACTAAAAAAAAAGGAATAACCCAATACACCACTAAGGGGATGGTGGTTAGGTGCATCTACTACATCGAAGAATTTGAACATATACTCTTATGGGTAAGTGCAACTTAAACTGTACTATGTTTATCATTCCCTATGATGCAGTAACCTCTAGGCTATATGGGTTTCTAGCTAAGCCAATCCTGGATTTAAGCAGAAAGCATCCATTATGTAATTCCTTGTACAGGTATATACACAGAGGACCATGTAGTTGTCTCTAGAAAGTTTCTACATTCTATCCCTTTCCAATATGCTGTCAAAGAAGACAAGGCCATTGAAGAGCAAGCCTTAATACTACATGGAAGTGGTGCATCATGGTGGGTATAACAAAAGGCAAAAGCAAAGGACCACTGACTGGAAACTGTCCGTTAGACTTGGGTTACCCTTTCTGTAGTCTCAGCAGAAGAAATAACCATCCAATAGACTTTTCTAAAGGACTTGGTTGAGCACAGATAGTACCTGAGCTGCTAGTGCAGGTCTAGAATAGGAGTAAACCTTTCTCAAAGGTTCTGAGGGCTAGGATGGAACACTGGGAGATTGATGGCCTTATTCAAAGAAACTCTAAAATAACTTTGGGCTTAAGCAAGGGATTTATTTACAGATACCACCACCCAAAACAGACCAGATAAGGTTAATCCACCAAGACAGCTTGCAGTTCAGAGAATGATCTTGTAGATGTCAGAGTGAAATAATGGAACATTTGACCATGTAATGAACTTTAAATATGCCTGATAAACATGTTCAGATTGAAATGTGGTTAACTTTTCTAGCAGAAAGATAAGATCCCAGGACGGAGCAACATGTCTGCAAGGTAATCTTAGGTGTGACACTCATATCAGAAACTGTTTTATTAAGAAAAACATTGAAAAGAGAAGGATGTATAGGCAGACATAGTGAAGTGGTCCCGAGATATACCCTGACAAAGTAGTACGAAGGCAAGGGGCTAGTAACTCACAAGAAACAAAGGCACTCCAATGCAGCAAGATTCACACCAGGTAGTGAAAATAATATACAACCAGCCCTTGAACAGTTCCACACCCGGTACCAGAGAAAGTAACTGCAAACCACACTGCAAAGAAGTAAAATCCACAAATTTCTGTTGTTCAAATGCTAAGCACTTTTGTCCCAGAGTATAAAACAGGACTTCCTCAGAGGCTAGTAACTAACACAAACATTTAAGCCCTAGGGGTACAATCCCAGACAGGACCCCGGTCACTTGGTAAGCACCAAATAGAAAACTCTTGCACATGTGAACATTAACATTTTTTAGTATCAGGATCTTTATTACCTGTTGACCTTCTTTAAAAAGAGTTGCCTAAAAAGTGTCAAAATCAAGGTAGATAATTAAAGATGTCATAAACTGGGGGAGGGGGTATCAAACTACCCCTGTTTTGTGTGAGAAGGTCCAGATCATGAGGAAACTTGTGGTAATTGCCATTGGCCAATTCAATAAAAAGGGAGAACTAATATCACATGGGTCAGAAGGAGTCACCACAGATACTTTTGGAGAGTTCTTCTGAATATTTGGAATTTTATTTATTTATTTTTTATTTATTTTACATTCGTTTACCTGGAAAGTCCAGCTGGGCAGAGCCATTTTCAGCGAAGGCCTGGGGAGAAAAGCTCCACAAAAAATGACAGTAAGTACAACATTAGTAACAGTAAATACAGCATGACAAACAATACATGCAACATAAGTTACAGTAGATACAGCAAGTCTAACAGTAGACACAACATCAGATACGGAACTTAACATAGTGATATTATTAACATAGAACCTATGAGTATTAGTTTACATTTGTAAAGGGAAATAATTCTAGATTTATCACACATTTAAGAATAAAAAGAAAAAAAATCATAATACAAATAAGATCATTGTCCAAGAGACAGGCTGAATAATTAATGGAGAGTGTACTTATGATAAAAGGAGGTCAGCCAGGGGTGTTGCATGAGCAGAGCCAAGTGTCGGATAAATTTTGAGTAGGTTTTTGAAGTGGTGTGTGTCAGCGGCTCTAATATTATGGGGGAAGGAGTTCCAAGTTTTTGAGATATAGGAAGAGTATAAGGAGTCTCCTGCAGTGTTATTAGGTTTAGAGACTTGTAATAAAGATTCATTTGCTGATCTTAGTGTTCAATTGTTAGAGTATGATTGTACTAAGCTTTGGAGAGCTGGAGTTTTTTTCTGGGTTGTAGATGATTAACTGGATGTATGCAAGAAGATGAGGTAATTCAAACCAGGAGAGGTTTTTGAGAGCGAGACAGTGATGTGACCTGTCTAATGATCCAGTAGCAAAATTAGCTATTTTGTTATAGCATGTATTCAGTTTATCTAAAGCTGTTTTTTTTTAGTTGATAAGGATGGGTGAAGCGTATAATAGATTTGCTAGTAGGTGGGTTCTGGCTATTGCAGCTCTTGAAGAGTCTGTTAAAAAGTTTTGGTTTCTGTAAAGAGTGCCCATTTTTGTGGACATGATATATTAAAGTCAAATCTTAGCTTATAGTCTACAATGACTTGTAGTAGTTTGGTGGATAGATCAGATGTAATTATTGTGTTATTAGCTTTGATGTGGAACTGTGGGGAGAATCTAGTGGTGTGGTAGGTTGAAAGATCATAAGTTTTGTTTTTTGGGGGGGTTAAGAATAAGTTGGGAGTTAGCCAGCCATCTTTCAGTTTCAGTAAAGGCCTGTTGTGTTTTGTCCTTAAGTTGTTGCATGGTAGGGGCTGCACATTTTAATGCTGAATCATCTGCTTATTGGATAATGGTGGTAAGTAAGATGGCTGAGTTGAGGTTATTAGTGAAAATACTGAATTGCCCTGGATATTAGGGAAAGGGTGGAATGAAAAAGATATTTAATGTCTTTTTTGAAAGGAGGCCAACAGATCTCTTTGAGGTGTTCCCCAGAACAGGATAAATACCTGGTAGACCCCCCATTTAAACTGTATTCTTGAGGGTCTGTCCTGGTTCTACTCAGTTTGTCTGCCACTCTGTCTTATTCTGATGGAATGATGGAGGACTAAGGAATGCTGAAGAGCTAACTCCCAAGTGATCAGAGACAACTTTTATAGACTGTACCATCTTGCGGCCCATGATTTGTTGATTTACCACAACACTGTAGTGTGGTATAATTGCAAATTATGTCCTTTTGGACTGTCTGAAAAATGTCACAGGCCTAGCACCTGACCTTCAAGGAAACTCTGAGGCATGAGTAGACACAAATTGACTTTGAGGTTGAGGAAGAAAAAGGGTAAGACTATCCATCAGGGCAGTTCCATTATACAATGCCCAAGATAGGTATCTGAAAATCTAGAGGATGTAATTTTTGGTTCTATGTGTTTTTTAGATAACAAAGAATCTCTCTTATGTACAACCTGGTGAGAAGAATTATGATAAGTATGGTTGCCATGAGCCACGGAATCCTGGAAGCTCTGTTTGACGTCCAAGACTGAAGTGAGATGCTCAGGAATGTTTCCAAATAAAGCTCCATCTTTTCAAGTGTCACAAATATTTGGGGTGGAGTGTATATATCACATCCTAGAGGAACATTCTGATTGTTTAGCTGAAATTCCAGATTTGAGAGAAGAGTTGAAGCCCATGTTAAGGACTGCTGATATCTGGCAAAAGACCCTGCAGTGTTAAGTAAGTTATCCCAATAAGAAAGAGAAAAAAATTACATTCAGTACATTATAAGGGATGGCTGTAACAAGATACTTATATAGAAACTTGATATTGAGAACTAACTGTGAAACCCAGACAGAGACGTTTAGAGATCTTTCAGGCCCATATTACAATATAGCTTTCCTGGGAAATAAAAGGTAATATACTCTGAAGGGTCAATATCTTGAATACTGTAAGTTCATCATACTTTCCAAAAAGGCTCTTCTGGTGCTAGAACAATCTTGGAATAGATGCATTTGCCCCTTGAAAAAATGATACTGGTTCTATGACTCTTAGAGATACAAAGGTAAATAATTGGAGGAGAAATTCTGTTTGGTTCAGAGGATGAGTAAGAAATTCCCTGAAAGGAGGATTTTTCATATCCAGTGTCCACCTCAAATTACCTTTAACCCTCTTTAACTTCTCCAAGTCTTTTGGGTTTCTAATACCATGACAGGAGTGGACCCCATTCATATGCCAAAGTATGATTGAAGTTCATGAAATTAGCATTGTTTCAATCTTTAATGTTAGCCAGAAGTGCTCTTTGCAGCACCCACAATGTGCCCAGTAATGACTCCTTCTGCAATTCATACGGAGTTACATGTAATGGTAACTGTGACAAAGGGAGATACTGCCAGCCCAGCTAGCTGGAATTTTTTACATAATTATATGTCATTTGTGAATATCAACATGATTTATATAAGATGATTGTGTTACAACTTTATTACAACTGTATGTCATGTGTATATCAAACTGGTACAGAAACGTGTGTTTAAAAGATTTTTGCAGAGTGCTTAAAATGTAACCACAATGTGCCCTACTGGAAAAGAACAGAAATGTGCATGCACTATTGTAACTGTTTAAATGTATATGTTTTAACAGTGGAAACTGGGATACAGGAGGTTAACCTTAGTCTAGTAAATTTCAGAAAAATAGCTGAAATGAAATTACTTTATGGCAGCTAGAGACAGAATGTCTATACTAGGGAGCTCTCTGTATTGTCTTGAAGGTGAAATAATTACTAGTTTTGAATGTGAAAGAATCCAACTGTTTTATGACTTCTAGCATCTGCCAAAGATCTGAGGTCTATGTATTTTCACAGGTAGATTGTAAATACTGCCAGATTCCAGCAGTGGGGGTTTCACCTGGGATAGAGTTAGATACATACATACATACAAATGTTTCAAACATGGGCATTAAAGCCCTTCTAGCTTGCCAATATGCCAAAAAAAGAAGTTATGTACCTGCCATAACGTTCCATGTTAGTTGTCTTCTCGCCTTCTTTCTTGCTGGTTGGGTTCGGAGCCAATCCTCAGCTTCGACTCGGCCATCTCCAAAAGCTCGAGAGCTGCTTACTGGCTCAAGGCCCCCTATATCCCATGATGCCTGGCACTAGCTACCCAGATCTCGTTTGGTAAGACTAATTGCAGACATAATAAGAAAATAATCCTATCCTAGAATGCATAACTCCTACTGGAGAGACCGCTAGTCAGAAGGGAATAGCCAGAGAAGACTCAGCCAGTGAAAAATCAAGAACTCTTCTCGGTCCACTAGGATAGGGGGATGGAGGGTGGGGCGCAAGAAAGAAGGTGAAAAGAAGACAACTAACATGGAATGTTATGCTAGGTACATAACTTCTTTATGTTAAGTTGTCTATCTCGCCTTCATTCTTGCTGGTTGGGACAGCGTCCCTAGCACCTAAAGTCCTGGGTGGCTCATCGGAACAGACTCTTCAGAACAGTGGAAGCAAAATCAGCTCTGCTCCTAGAAACCACATCCAACTTATAATGCGAAATGAAAGTATGCGGGTTGGCCCAGGTAGCCGCAGCACAAATAGATTCCATGGGCAACCTAGCCTGAAAGGCCACCAAAGTGGCTAAAGCTCTGGTGGAGTGACCTTTTGAGTTGACTGGCAATTGTTTGTTCCTCAGTTGATATATAAATGTGATGATAGAAGTCAACCATCTGGACAAGGTTACTTTGGAGACTGGAAGACCTTGTTTACCCACAGCATAAGACAGTTCTATGCAAATAAAAACGTAGTTGCCTGTGAACATCTAACTGGTGCAACTTATATTCAGCCCTGTTGGAGTGGTTGGGAAAAAACACGGGAAGGTCTATGGACTGATTCAAGTTATTCTCAGAAGAGACTTTAGGAAGGAAGGAAGGATTAGTCCTGAGAGCAACCCTGTCATTGTGGAAAACGAGGTACGGAGGACGGATAGAAAGAGCCTGAAGTTCTGAAACTCTTCTGGCTGAAGTAATAGCTACCAGAAAAAGGGTTTTCCAAGATAAGAACTTCAAGGAGCAAGAAACTGCAGGTTTGAAAGGGGGCAAAATTAGAGAGGCTAAAATCAAATTTAGATCCCACGGTGTGGAGGATCTCTCACTGGGGGCCTGAGCAGAGTGGTCCCTTTGAGAAAAGCTTTACATAGCTTATGAGACATGATATTGTTTTCCAACAGGCCAATGTGAAAATTTGAAACTGCAGCTAGCTGTACTCTAATCGTAGCGGAAGCGGACCCAGCATAGAAGAGTTCCACAAGAAATTCCAAAATGTGGTATACAGGGGCTGACAAGGGGTCTATACTCCTAGCCTCTGCCCAGGAAGAAAAATGTTTCCACTTACTAGCGTAAGTTTTTCTAGTCGTAGACTTGTGCGATGGCAAAATGATTTCACGCACAAAGGGGGGGGGGGGGGATATCTGAAAGCCTGGCTAACGTTGGAAGTGGAGCAACCAAGCAGTGAGCTGGAGAGACCGTAGGGATTGGTGCAGCCAGCCCGATTGATGAATCAGAAGGTCTGGAACTAGGTCCAGAGTCCTAGGCTGCTCAAGAAGATGGCGATGCAGGAACGGGAACCATATTTGTCAAGGCCAGTAAGGGGCAATGAGAATCATTTTGCAGCCCAATACGATAGCTTTCTGTATTAGCTTCGGGATTAGGGGAAAAGGAGGGAATGCATAAAGAAGTCCCCAAGGCCAATCGTGGACTAGAGCGTCTCTGGGGGAATGTACGGGTAGTGGAAGGAGAGAGAAGAAATTGCTGCACTTGACTGTTGAAGGGAGTTGCAAAAAGGTCGCAGCAAGGCTGGCCATATTTGTGGAAGATTTGGTCCGCAACTACCTGATTCAGAGACCACTCGTGAGGCATGAGAATTGCTCTGCTCAGCCTGTCTGCTATGACGTTGGACCTCCCAGGGATGTGCGTTGCAATCAGAAACCGTTGGGAAGAGATCGCCCACTGCCAGAGTCTGAGTGCTTCTCGACATAGGGGGTAGGATCTGGTTCCACCCTGCTTGTTGATGTACCACACTACTGACATATTGTCTGTTTGAATTGCAATGATCCCAGTAGGAAGACAGTCCTGAAGAGCTTGCAACACTAAGAGCACGGCTCTCATCTCCAAGACGTTTATATGCAGATGGTACTCGTGAGGTTGCCAGGTGACTTGTACTGTTCTGCCCTGATAATGCCCCCCCCACCCAATCAGGGAGGCGTCCGTGGTCACCATAGCAACTGGAGGGGGGAGTACAAATGGTCTGCCGAGGGACACTGATGTGGAGACCATCCACCACGCAAGGTGCTTCTTGCATGCTTGTGTGATCATAATCATGTAAGACACGGGAAGCTGTTGGAAGGACCATTGGGTGAAAAGAAGCCACTGGAGAATCCTCATGTGAAAAAGAGCTAGAGGGACGAGTATGATCGCTGCTGCCATGAGACCCAGAGTTTGGAGGACAAACCTGGCTTGAATTCTTTTGCATGCTAACAAAATCTTCACATGTTGGCGAATCACTATTACCCTGTTTGGTGGAAGGCTCGCTGACATGTCTTTGGTATTTAAATTTGGCCCTATAAAGGTGATAGATTGACAGGGCGACAATGCAGACTTTTCGAAATTTATTGTGATACCAAGCCTGGAGCAAGTCTCGATAGTGTAGTCCCTGGCCCGCAGAAGGTGTTGCCTGGTAGCAGTGAGGAGCCAGTCGTCTAGATATGGAAACACCTGGAATCCTTGCCGTCTCAGGTGAGCGGTAACTACTGCCATACATTTGGTGAACACCCTGGGGGCTGTGGTGAGACCAAAGGGCAGAGCTCTGAACTGATAATGGCTGGCTCCCAGCCAGAAGGGAAGGAATCTTCTGAAGCGTCTGTCCATTTTGATGTGGTAGTACGCATCCTGAAGATCTATAGAGCACATCCAATTGTCCTGACCCAGGAAGGATAAAATGAACTGTAGCGTGACCATCCAAAATTTTGTTCTTTGTACAGACTTGTTCAGTCTGCTGAGATCCAGAATGGGTCTCCAGTCCCCTGTCTTTTTTGGTACCAAAAAGAACCTTGAGTAAATTCCGGATCCTTGTTGGTCTACTGGGACTTGCTGGATGGCCCTTTTTTTAGCAGATTTGAGACTTCTTGAACTGCTTGGTCCCTTAAATTGGGTGGAACGTCTGGAAGGGACTTGTTTGACCTTAAGGGGGTGCGAACAAAGGGGATTCTGTAGCCTCCAGATATAACGGACTGTATCTTGTGTTATGTCTTGCCAGGCTCTTGGGTATAGCGATAATCTTCCCCCGACTGCATCCAGAGGTGGGCAGACGGGCAACCCTTCAGGGATGCTGGAAGGGCTTCTCAGAGAAGGATTCTCTGCTGCCCTGATTTTGCGGACCCCCTCTGCCCCGAGGGCGGCGTCTATTATTGTTCCCTCCTTTGCCCCTGGATGGGAACTCACCACGTGTGTCCAGCAAGGCTCCCTGGGATTTCCAGAACCACATCTTTCCACTCTTCTGACCCTTGGGATATGGCCTAGAAGGAGTGGAAAAACGGACTCCTACGGCAGAGAGAGTCTTGCCTTCCTGCTCACACCTGGTAAGGGTGTCCTTCACCTGTGATCCAAAGAGAGATGAACCATCAAAGGGGGTGCTGGTGAAAGATGCTCTGAAAGGTTCTGCAAAGTTACATAGCCGCATCCAAGCATGTCTCCTTAGGGCAATGCCTGTGCCTGTGGCTCTACTCACACCATCGGCTGCATACGAAATGAGCCTCATGGAGGAGTTTACCACTGAATTAAGAGTGGCCAGCTGGGAGGCTGCTTTAGCCTGGGCCCCCTCAGCTGAAGAATCTTGAAGGGTATCTCCAAGCTCTTTAAGGAGATCCCTTTGAAGACGGGTAAAGTGGCACAAATAATTCAGGGACCTCATGGAAAAGGTTGCTGAAGAGAACATCCACTTCCTATATCTGTCCATCGTCCTGGACTCCTTGTTAGGAGGATGGACAGATGAAGAAGTTTCTACCAAATCCTTCTTTGTGGCCGCCGCTACCACCATAGCATCAACGGGGACACCTTTAGTCAAAAACTGCTTGTCCTGTGGTGCAATAATAAATTTTGCAGGTCTTCTAGGGGTCGGTTCCACTGAGTCTGGAGCTGACCACACCTTCCGAGCCACCACAAACACCAGTGGATTGAAAGGCGCAGACACCCAGGAGGTGGAAGGTCGGGATCCAAACATGTCCAGAAATACCGACTCATCCTCGGAAGGGCTTAGGGCAGTCCAGTTTCCCCTCTGCGTAAGCATCTCAAGGATGTCTGAGAAGGAGACATCTTCAGAGGGGGATCTTGGGGACCCTTCCGAATCCTCTAAGTCGGTATCTGATGTGATAGACTCAGGGGAGTCAACATGCTTCCTCTTGCATTTCCTCTTGCAGGGTGGCTCCTCTGAATGATCAGGGGAGGCCTCGGAAGAGGAGGATACACCCAAAGGGGTGTCCTGGAGTGCTGGATCCCCATGCTTGGGGTCTGGAAGAGGGACAGAGACTGACGCAGACACCCTAGGGGGAGGAGCCGATGGGGTCGATCGTGGGACTGACTCAGGGGCCAGTACACTCCTCATCACCTCAAAGGCATCCCTGCCTGGATGCAGAAGAGGGCTCTGGTTCTGAAGAGACCAAAATCCCTCCCCGCACCGAGGGGGATGGCTCTGAGGCAGATGTGAGAGCCGAGCTCACCTGAGCCGAAGCTCCGAGGGGGAGAGCGGGGTCGGACAAGGGTCGGATGCCACCCGCCCCCTCGGAGCCGACGAGGGAGTCCCGGTGCCCAGACCCCTCCAGGGACGGTACCATGGAAGGTATCGGAGCCGATGATGGAACCGAAGGAGAAGGTATCGGAGCCGACGGTTCCACAACTCGAACCCCAACGAACTCCGGCTCCGAGCCCAAAGGAGGAGGAATATCTACAGACGCAGACGGAGCCGACACCTGATGAGGGGGGCTGGACAACATTTTGGCTATGGCCTGCGATTTTAACAGCCTGCTGACCACTGTTTCCAAGTCATGGTCCAAAAGCCTTGAGGACCGAGAAGAGTGGGATGAGTGATGACTACGCTCCGACCAGAGCAGAGGTGATCTTGGAGCTGAACGTATCGACTCCAGAGAAGGAGACCTGGACCTTTTTCAACTCTCAGATGGCTCAGAGGAACGTGTCGGAGCCGACTGGGAGGGAGGAACATTGGTTCCAGCCGGAGCCGAGCTGGATGGTATAATTTCACCCAACAACAGCTCCGAACTGGGAGCCGAAGGTTTAGGCGGCCTGGAAGATTTCACAGGCTGAGTCTTAGCCGGTGAATCTTGGGGCTTGAGCAAACCCCTCAGGATCAACTTACTTTTGCGCTCCTGCAGAACTCTTGGACTGAAAGCATGGCAAATGCAGCAAGAGTCCTGCAGGTGCACGGTGCCCAGACGATAAACACAAGAAGTGTGACCATCTGTCAGAGACATCTTCTGGCAGCATGAGTCACACTTCTTGAATCCAGACGGCTTAGGATCCTTGGACATCCTAAAGGAAAAAAAACAAGGAACAAGGAACACACACAGAAAAATTAAGGTAACTAACCACTACAAATTACACACCACAGTTACCACAACCAAAAGCTACAAGCAATATATATACTTGCAATACAAACAAAAAACTATAATTACTAAAAAACTAACAGTGATAAAAGGAGAAAAAATTTTTTTTTTTTTTCTAAAAAGAGAAAAGGTTATCCTCTAACTTAAACGGAGAACCTTTCTGAGGGAGAGAGAAGGGGGAAGGGGAAACTCTCTAACTAAAACGAATTTCTAAGGAAAGTCACAAGGATTAGATATAGACTTAGCTACAATACAATAGTTTAAACTAAACGACTAACTCTACTCTAACAATTAATAATAGAGAAAAAGGATAATTATAATAAAGATTTATACGACCTGAGCCAGTAGAACAACCTCACAGCAGAAGCGGCAAACGAGATCTGGGTAGCTAACGCCAGGCATCATGGGATATAGGGGGCCTCGGGCCAGTAAACTGCTCTCGAGCTTTTGAAGATGGCCAAGTCGGAGCCGAGGTTTGGCTCCGAACCCAACCAGCAAGAATGAAGGCGAGATAGACAACTTAACATCACTTGTTCCCATAATAAGTGTCCAGGCTGTTCTTAAAAATATCTAAACTAGTACTAGCTTTAATGTAATTTGGTAGTCTGTTCCAAGCATCAGCTACTGTCAGAGAACCAATTAGTACACTTCTCATTCCTATACAATATTCTACATAGGTTATCTGACGATTCCCTAATACTTATTGATAACTCCAAACATTCCCATAGGTAGTTGTCCCTAAATGCCCTATACACCTGAATAAGATCTCCTCTTAAATATCTGTAAGAGACACTGTACAAGTTCAGATATTTTAGTCTTTCATAATAACTTAGATTTTCACATCCATGAAAGTCCTTAGTATAGTTCCACTGTACTCTTTCCAGTTTATTCATGCTTGTTTTCCTATAGGGTTTCCATACTGTTATTCCAAACTCAAGTTTGGGTCTAATGTAACTAACAAAAAATGACTTCATTATGTTTGATTTCCTAGACTTTATAAATCTTTTTATACATCCTATATCATTAGCCAATTGGTTGAGATGATTAGAAAAACTCATAGCTGAATCTACCCATATACTCAGGTCCTTAAATGAGTCTACAGTTTCAATCACTGTGTGCTATATTAAATATTCACCTTTCAGTTTATGTCTCCCAAATCTCATATGCTTAGTTTTTGATGTATTTATCAGCATATTATTTTCCTGTGCCCAAATGGTCAATTTAGTCAAATTATTATTCAGACATGCCTTATCTGTAACACTTGTAATCAGTTTATCCAATTTCAGGTCGCCAGCATATAGACGGTAGAACACCTCAGATGAAAAAGTAAGGTCTGAAAGATACAAGCCCTGTGGGACACCTTGATTGTAACCAAGGATTTCATCTGTCCAGTTGGTGTGCGATACTTGCCATGTCCTAATTGCCATGCAGCTATCCATCTTATCAACAGTACATCATTACCTAGTTGTACTAATTTATTGATCAGTGTTTTGTGCATGACCCTGTCAAATGCTGAAGTTAAAGCTATATAAATCACATCACAGCGCAATTTTTCATTCATAGCTGTTATTATATTGTTATAGAACATCATGTTACAGGTGGTAATAGAGCTATTTTCAACATATGCATGCCGATATATGGTTTCAAGTCCCAACCTATCCAGTTCTGACAATAACTTATCCAGTATTACCTTCTCCATTATTTTTCCACAACATGAAAATAGACTTAAGGATCTATATGATTCTGGGTTTGCCCTACTCCCTTTTCCCTTAAAGACAGGTTTAATAAGTGCATGTCTCCAATCTTGAGGAAGTGTAAGTTCTTGCTCAAGTGTTCTCAGGTCATTGTTACTTATTCCGTCTCCTCCCTGTGCTTTGTTTGGATCCAGTTTGCACAGTTCGTTTTCAATATAATCTAATTTGATTCCAGTATCTGGGGTTACCTGGATGTCACTAGGACAACTTACCACCCCTTTTGTGCAGCCAAACTGTTTTGCGTAAGATTTTGTAAAATTATCTATAATCTGTTGTGTCCAAGAATAAATTTTAGAATCTGCACACAGTTTATCAATTTGTGTATCTTTACTCCTTCCACATCTTATGTATATATAAAAAGGTTTCCTATTATGCTCAATATCTTTATATAAATTTTCTTCAAAATTTTCTTGATCTTGTCTAACACTAGGCTTAATCTGTTTGTCCAGCTTGTTTATTTCAGTTTTCAAAGTTGTAATTTACCCTCTCCTCCATTTCTTATATTTTTGTCTCTCACCTTAATCAGGTATCTTGTTCTTATGGAAATAACAGATGACAAGAAATTATGTCATTCTGCAAGCTAACCCAGCAGCAATATTTTGAGATATTAATTTGAGAAGTCTCTGAGTGTGACAACATTCTATATTCTGTTTTTGACCTGACAACTAGAAGATCCATTCACCACATCTGCCTTGCTCTGAAGTAAGTAAAGGAGGGTATAGTAATTCTCTTAGATATAGTTAGGAATGTAGCAAAGCTTAGTTTAGACATTTTTATTTATTTATTTGAGACTGTCCTGCAATGTTGTTTTAAATATTTCCTGTGATTTTGAACTCTGATGTCACTGTGAATATATATATTTACTATTTAAATAGCCTTGCTATTTTATTATTTATTATTAAATATATTTAAAATTTTCATTGTGTCTGATGTTTGTCAGACATATTTAAGTTTTGAGAGTACTTGTATATTTATTTGGTGACACTGTGTGGGCCCCTACTAATAGCCTTTCTCTGGGTCAAACTTACCATTTGTATTAATATTAATATTACACAGTAAGATTGGGAACCCTTTGTTAAGGGCTTTAAAGTATCCAATAAGATTTGGCTGGGGGCAGTGATAACTACCTTCTAGTCTGGGCAAAGGGGGGCATAGCTAGTAAACCTGTGCCAGCTTTTCTCAGGTGTGTGTGTAAATTAAACCTGAAAGAGTATGTGTGTCAGTTACTTGGGCAGGGACATGAAGCACTGGTTGGACAGATAGGGTGCTGCCAGTCTTGGCTTGGCCACTCAGCTGAGATCTCAACTCTACAGCTGTGCCAGTGGGGAGTTTTATTGGGGATCTGGAGAAAGAGGGAGAAACCTGCCCCAGACTGAGCACTCTGCGCTCTTAAAGCAAATTGCACTTGATGTAGAAAGCTGCATCTGGAAATACTGTGTGTACCTGTTATCCTTCCTGTATACATCCCTCACTGTTGCCAGTGGTGAGGATTGAGGCTCCTTGATTACTGGTCCAATGGTGGGGCATCACAGTAACATATCTAAGTACGATTTAAATTCTTTTTATAAGACCCATTGCTCCTACTACTATTGGAACTGTCTGGGTATCCTTCTTCCATATTGTCTTCATTTATGCCTGCACATCCTAGTATTTTATGACTTTGTATCTTTCTGTACATAAGACATTGTAGTCAGTGGGTGTAGCAATTTCAATGATCAATGCTACTTTTGTATTCTTTTCATGGACTACTATATTTGGTTTTCTTGCATCTATTTTCTGAATCGTTGGTAATGAGTGGTCCCATGTGATATAAATGTCATTTTCTATAATGTTTCTAGTCTTTTTCATCTATTTCAATATTATAATATTTGCACAATCTTTAATGCAGCAGCACTGACACATTATTAGAGTTTTCTATACTTGTGTCTGTATTTATGCATTTTCCACATTTCTTGCCTTCTCATCTGATCCTTCACCTTATATTCTTGTTTTTATGTCATATTCAGTTGCTGCCTGATTTTTATCTACTTCTGGTTTGATTTCCATTCCTGCTTGATACTGATATGCCTCTGCTAAAGTAAGTAGGGAAGTCATCTTAGACTTATTCTCCTCATGTTTCAAAACTTTCACTATATTTGGGTCTTGTGAGGTCAGCAGATATGTATGTACTCCCAACATTGCAGATCTATACATGCAATCAATTTCGAGGAGGCTCATACCTCCTTCAGAATGGGGAATATATAGTCTTGGTATATAGTGAATTTTATAAATTATTTGATGAATATGAAGCATCCTTCTTGTTTTCCTGTCCAACTGATCTAACACCTTTTGGGGCCAGTCAATCACTCACTCCAAAACTGTAAGTTAGGACAGGAAGAACAAATAGTTTATAGCTTGGACTTTATTCGTAGATGTCAACTCTGTTCTCAGTATTAATTTTAGTCTTCTAAAATATTCCTCACTAAGTTTTATTCACATTTTTCATGTTTTATTGTTGATCCTTCATCAATTCCCAAATATTTATACACTCCCTCTTGTTCAAGTTCATTTATATCTATTCTTGTCCCAAACTGATGTTTTCTTGGTGCTGCAGCTTTCCTGCTTTAAAGGTTGCTTTTACACATTTATCAAGATGAGTAACAACACAGCCTGTGTCTGTGCAGCTACAACGAGAACTAAGAACAAAAACAGGCGCATGTAGTGGTCACTCTGGGTTCAATAAATAAGTTGCAAAATGTAATTGAAATGATAACTTTTATTAAGCATAAAAAGTCAGGAGAACAGTAAGCTCTTTCATCCCTGTAGCTACCAGGAGTTCTTCAAGAAGCCAGAGTGACCACTATGTGAGCCTCTTTTTGCTCTCATTTATCAGGACCAAATTACATTCTTATATCATCTGAAAAAGTGTAGACCACTTGCAGTTGTGCTTTTAGTTCTTCATCTGATAAGCAATACCATTTTAAAATCATCTACAAAAGCAAGATGAGAAGTCTTTATACTTCGCTCTTTTCTGAGAACCAAATTGTAGCCATGATCTAATCATTAACCCCCATATGTCTGTGACAATATCTTGCCAAAGGGGAATGAACAAAAACAACTGTTGGGACAGGTGTTAACAGATAAAGCAAAGAGGGAAGGAGAAAGGAGGGATGCATAGCCATCTTGATGCTGTAAACTGTCCCTTTAATGGAAATGTTCCTGATTGTTGTTCTCCTCCTGCCATCTCTATTTGTGTTTTAGGCATGAGGGAGGACCTGGCAGATTTGAAAGAGGAGCCTGAAAAAATCTTAGATACTCCTTAAATTAATTTCCCTCTTTCATCCAATTTTTTGTACACCTGAGTAGTAGAAACTTTTGATATCTTACCTAGGTATATACCTCCTTAAGTAGAAGCAGGGTCCCTAGACACAATCTCTGCACAATTAAGACATGCTTAGCTATTAGGGGCATGTCAAAATTAATATGGCTGGGATAGGCACAAGTCTGTATTTATGGGGCTCCCAGTTAGGATTCTGTTTGCCCAAGTGGAAGAAAAGAAAATTCTACTGCCAAATATGTCTCCAAACCTTCCTCTCCGTATCCATTGTATAAGTTTTAGGAGTTAACGGTAGTAGCATCTTTCCTATCTGCTTTTATGGGCACTAAAGACTATGTTGTTACAGGTAGCAAAATATACCTCATCCAAGGCTAGCACTAGAGAAGGAATAGGTATAGAATGAGGCAAACCTCCTCAATACAGTGGGAACAATTTTTAGTTCCCATAAAAACACCTAATTCATCCCAATAATAAACTGAGAAAGGAAATCATCTCTCAAGGAGGTTGTAATGAACAGTTGTCCTCTGCATCAGAGAACTGGGTTTGAGAATCTGTAGGGCAGGACGTCTTGTTTCTATGTCAGTTTCATCTAATCTGTCTTCTTCAGGAAAATATGACTGACCTGCTGAGCAAGTAATGAAGATTGTGAACCAGGATTAATAGTCTGTAACAGTTTCTTAGCTTTTATAGTTATACCTTTATGTGAACAAGTTGAACTTTTTGTTGATTCCTTAAATAGGTAACTTTGGTGACTGACTTGGCAGAGGAATGTGTCCATACAAGAAGACTCTTTCCCCAGACACTTTCAACAGCATTCTCTAGAAAAAATCTGTATCCAAGTAAAGATGGTTCTCCCACGCCAGAATTCAGACAGTGGAAACAGTTAAACAGGACATGGCTGATCCCTAGTTCATGGTGTCAGAAACTACACCAGAGGAAGCCAGAGAGTTAAGTGAGAGATCTGAGGCACAAGAAATGGCCACTGCAGTTTCACTCACTATCCACAGAGGTGCAGACTGCCCTAGCATTGTCAGCAGGGGCTCTCAGATATTTTTTTTTTCTGGAGCTGCAGAAGTTGGACCAGCATGAACAGGATAAACATCCATGTTGTGACCAAGTAGGATGCATCAGATGCAGTTAAGATCTCTGGATTGAGTTGATTGGAAAGTAAGTTGTCCAAGTCTACACAAGTAGCACACTTACAATTACTCTTGAAACCAAAGTCCCCAAAACGCTTTAATGCACAAGCAGAACATCAAAATCATGTCAGAAACCCTTTAAAAGTAAGTTAGTCCGATAGAAATAAATGGCAGGTAGGCTGGGGTCATGTGAACCCATCCACCTCTTAATTTCCTCTTGCTGTCTTCCTGTCTGTTCAAAATCTTCTTCACCAGAGTGTCTTCAGCTTCACTACCATTATAATCTGTTCTCTCTGACCTTCTCTGCAACTGAAGGTACTCTGGCTTCAGTTCTGATGTCCTAATTTCTTCATTTGTCCCACGGTAGGCATCCTACCATCCATCTCATCTCCATCACCTCTAGCTTCAACTGCTCGGCTTTCACTGCCCAGGTTTCTGTACCATACAGTAGTACTGGTCACACCACTGATTTTGTACACCTTACTTTTCAGCTTCTTTGGCATCCTTCTGTCATACACCATGGCTGACACTGTGTCAGTTGGTGGCAGCCTGTATGATTCTAGCATTGACTTCCTCATTTAGACTTCCTTTCTCCTCAACCACCCCTCCCAGATACTTGTAGCTGTTAACCTATTCCACTGTTTTCCTTTCTGTATCAATTCTCATCTTCTTCTGATTTCCCCCATTTGTTGCCATTCCAACTATCTTAATCTATACACAGTTTCATCTCATGTGCTTTCAGGTTTGCATTCCAGTTCCCTAGCCTTTGCTGAAGTTCTTGCCTGTAATGCCACATGTTTCTGTACAGGAACGTTGGTAATCTGTCCCCTCTGACCGGTTTGCTAATAATAGTCCATCAGAACTGAACCCTGATGCACACCCATTCCCACTAGAAACACCTCTGGGAGACCAAGTACTGTTCATACTTCGAGTCATTGGGTCCTTGTACATAGTCTGCACTAATTGCACCAATGTTTTGGGGACTTCAAACCACTGCAGTACTGCTCATATCAGCTTTCTTGGGACCTTCTCATATGCTTCCTCCAAGTCCAGGAATGCCCAGATGGGCTCTTTCCTAATCTCTAGCTTCTTTTCAGCTGTCTGTCACACTGCAAACATCAGGTTGACTGTGTTACATCCTGATCTGAATCTGAACTGCTCATCTTCTATCCTACTTTCTATTACACTACATATTCATTTATCAACCACCCTCTCCAGAACTTTTATGCACTGTGACAGGAGACTGATACCTCTGTTCTGCTCATAACTGTGAACAGCCCCTTTATTCTTGTACACTGGCACTAGTCTGCTTATTCCCCAGTAATCTGGAATATGCCCTTCTCTCCATACCACTATGAGTACCCTCAGGAGCCATTTCTCTCCATCTCATCCAACATCTTGACCATATCTACTGTGACCTCATCTGAGACATCTGTGTTCCCTGACTTCATTTTTCCTTTGTGCTTTTCTTAATTCTTCTATTGTAGGCTCCTTTTCTTCTTTCATCATAGAATGTGTCTGGAGCAGTACAGCTTTTGTGGGGTTTTCTTCACTCAAAAGCTGCTGAAAGTTCTCCTTCCATTTGCCTTTAATGTCCTGTGAACTGGTGGGCAGGTTGTTGCTGGCATCCTTTATGAAGGGTGACTGACTATTTTTGTCTTTCTGTCTTTACCTAACAACGTGATAAAGTTTCTTTGTGCCATCTACAGAGTCACTTACCAGAAGCTGGTAGAGTGCCCGTGATGACTTGTTCTTTGCTACTGCAACTTTTCTCTTTGTTAGATGTACCTTATTTCCATACCTGGCTTGGTCGCATATCTGTTTTATAGTCCTCAAAGATGCACTTTTTGAAGAGCTGCAATTGTCTTTCAACTCCACCTATTTCCTCTTCTTCTTGACATGCTAGAGCCTTGAGTAATTCTTTGAACTCCTGTGCTTTCTCAGTCAACTTCCAGCTCTTCATCCTAGTTTCTGTAGATCTTAGAGCCCGCACTGCTTGCAACTGACTGTGGCAACCAGCTGTTTATGCTGTGGGCTCACCATTTTCCTGAGGCTGACATTGCAATCTCTGATTCTACCCAGCACCCTTTCCTTACTAGGAAGAAATTCACTTAAAACGTATGTTGGCCACTCTTACATATGATTTTGTAATGGTCTCTCTTGCAGACTCCTGAATGGCTTCTTCTTTTTTGTAGTGTTGACCCATCCATGTGGTCCCACGCAGTCCACATATCCTGTTCTGCTCTGTCCCAGTATGTACATTCAGGTCCCCCATTATCAACACCAATTCTTGTTGTCATCCTTTATCTAGTAGGTACTTCAACTGCTGTCTGAATGCACTCTTTTCCTCACTATCACAACCCTGCTGTGGGACATAAGGCACTATTCATAATCTTAACCTCTCCCTACACTGGAGTCTGATTGCCATGAGTCTGTCACTAGTTCTGATGATATTCCTCACTGTCTTCTGAAGCCTCTCCCTCACCACAATTCCCACACCATTTCTAGTCTGTCTGGATTCCAAGCCAACTAGTTTTTCTGCATTACCTTCCATCTTGTCTACTTGATACATAGGATGCCCAGATCCACTTCCAAGCTGCATTTGGTCATTGAACTTACACTGAGTATAGCAATTCTTAGTTCAGGTTTGGCATGTTCTTTGGTTTTACATCCAGCTTTTTGTTAAGGTATATCATGTGTTTGTTATTGTTTTTCAGGTGTTGTTTTATATCAGCTGCTAGCTCACAGGTAGTCTGATCTCTCAGTCTAATTCTTTCTAAGAGGAAAAAGCCTGTAATGAATAGATTAAATGAGATTCTAAAATCTGAATAAAGTAAAGTTAACATCAGTGCATGTACACAGTGGCCTCCACATAATTATCTGCAAATCAGCAATAAGGATGCCCAAAGAATTGCTGGGAATATGCCTAGAAAGCTTAGTAATAGGGGGAAGTTTAGGAATTCTGAGTGACCAAGCAGTTTTAAAAGGACAAGGGTCACTGAATGAGTTTAAAAGAATATTCAAAGACTGTAGTTTACCTGGATTGGTCAGAAGTAGGTAAAGAGCTTATAATTTGTAAGATTGACTCTTGTACTTCATTAACCAATTGTGTAAGCTGGAAGAAGGCTGTTATGTCGAGCAAGCTGATTGTAATAAAGTTCAAATCAGTCAATATTTCTTGTAATGGGGGGTTGTAGTAACTGTTTAAAGCACCTCCTGCAAGATGGTAATAGGTGATGGCCAAGAGATGTAAATGACTGCTATGGCTATGAATATGTTAGCTTGTAAACCTAATAATAGCTTCACTAAAACCCAATTTGGATTTTGCTACTAATAGAGCTTGAAGTAGCTATCACTTTGGTGCACTGTTTCACTGAGAGACCCCATCCCCAAATCCCTGGTCTATGGAAAGTCTATTAACACCAAACATTCCACTTTTTGTTGAAGAGCTGTGGGTATGAGTCATTTTTAAGATGCGTCTTAGTTGGAATGGGAATTTTATCATACAGCATTTCAGCAAGAGTTGTTGTTTGGATGAATGTCACTGGATTGAAGTACTAAGTAAAGCATAACAACCTTAAGGAATTTGTTTACAGTTGGGAACAATATTATGGCTTTAGTTTGTCTAAAACTTTAAACAGCATGAACATAAGCAGACTTAAGTGTAATAAGAAATTTAAGGTAGACAGTTCAGCACATACGAAATGTGACCCTCTGTAAGGAGGAACTATGCCGAGGTATTGCAATTTTGTGAAATAGATTGCCATTTTTACAGAATGTAGTTGGGATAATGCTTGTAGACAGCAGGAAAATGAGAAGTAGTATGAGCATGGTTAAAGGTATGGTTTACTGTAGTAAGTGCAGGTGTGAAATATGGGTTGAAATGAGAGTCTGTATGGAGTATATCTGGGCTGTTAAAAACTTGTCTTGCTTCACTAGGTCCAGCTTATTTTCTAAACTGTTCATCCCTCATTGACAAGCAAGGTTTTTATGTCTATGTTAAAAGATGTTTTCATTACCACAATTCTAAAGAGTCCATCTTTGGATATGAGCATTTTGGAATATTGCCACCCAGTCTCAAAACTTCCATTTATTTGTAAGATAATCAAAAAAAACTGGACAATTTGCAGCTATATTCATATTTTGTATCAGATGGATTGTTAGATCTCTGCCGTTATGGCATTTTTACTAGTAACAGCATGACAATAACTCTCATTATTGTGATTACTGACCTCCTGAAGCACAGAGGTCAGCAACATTATTCAGTCTTGGCTGTACTTGATCTCTCAAAGGTTTCTGACATGGTGGACCACAGGACTTCTTGAAAGTGAACTGCAGGTTATCAGGTGGCATTTTGAATGGTTTGCCACTTAACAATCAGGGTGGAGTTGGTGCTTTGTGAATTCATCAGGCTCCTTTTCTCTACATTATGTATCACAGAGCTTGGTTGTGGCTCATTTGTTAACCACTGTGTATATGTTTTGTCACACAGTGAGGTAACTGCATCAGGCATATACTGATGACATTCAGCAATTCCCTTTCTCTCTATACAGTTGCTGGACTTTCACCTTTAAAAGACTGTTTGGATTCAGTCTTAAGAGTGGATAACTCGTAATTATTTAAAACTCACTTCAGCTATTTTGTTATTTCACATTTGTTAACTGGTTAAGTGGACTGGTCCAAGGACCCTTTTCAACCATAACTTGGGCCCAAGTGGTAAAAACAAGCTAAAAGTAACAAAAGCATAATAATCAGGTGTCAAGAACATTGAAGATACTTGCATTTTTATATTTGCATTTCTAAATGTATTAAATATAAACCCATTAGGAGCAGAAGGAAAGGTAGAGCATGAATCTTAACCTTCATAATAAAAGACATATGCTGCTAATAGTCCCAAAATGTAGTGTATGATATTATAGTCAAGTGTGCATCACCATTGCATAGATATGTGTAAAGTATACATGCATGGAGAGAAATACATTGCATTATAAGGTAACCAAACACATAGTAATGGATTTTCTTCCTGTTCTTTACATTATCAGACCTGTGTTACTACTCATTACTCCTTCCTGTCATTTACATTATCAGACCTGTGTTACTCCACATTACTCCTTCCTGTTCTTTACATTATCAGACCTGTGTTACTACTCATTACTCCTTCCTGTCATTTACATTATCAGACCTGTGTTACTCCTCATTACTCCTTCCTGTCATTTACATTATCAGACCTGTGTTACTCCTCATTACTCCTTCCTGTCATTTACAATATCAGACCTGTGTTACTCCTCATTACTCCTTCCTGCTATTTACATTATCAGAACTGTGTTATTCCTCATTACTCATGTAGGGAAAGATAAGGGAAAGGGAGAAAAGCAAGAGAAACAAAGTACTAAGCTTAGCAAATAATGAGAGACGTGATGGGGCTGACACATGTTTATAGAGCAAGAGAAAGGTTTTGTTGAGAAAGGAGGCATTAAGTATATCAGTCATTATCTGTGAAGCAAGAATAAATGTTTTCTTCAGGCAATAGGAATGGAGTGATTTCAGAATGAGATGAGGCTCTCTGGTAGCTTGACTGGGTTCAGGTACAGAGTTACAGCATGCTGGAGCAAGTTTACAGAAAGATCTCTCACAGGTAGCCAGAGTAAAGAAAAGTCTGTCAAGAAGATGAAAACTGAAACTGCAAACAGCATAGTTGAATGTTTTCACACACAATTTGAGCAGAATAGGAAAGTAGCTTTTGTTAAGAAGTTTATAAGTGAGGGTAATAAGAAGCCTTATCACTTACTGAAGTTTTCCTTTGCTAAGAGTAATACAATGGTGTTCAAATCTGCTGGAAAGGTGAATGAATCAGAGAAGTTAATTTTCTACTTTTTGTAGCCGAGTGTTACTGTGAAAAAAGCCAGAGGCAAGGATGGGAAAGTCATGTGTATGTCTCTACAAAAGAACATTTATAGTTATGGCTCAATGAGCCTCTAGAGTATGAATATGAAAAATCCTGTAGCAAACTCTGAGTTGGGCTAATACGTTTTGGATTTAGGTTTAAACATGTTTCTGAAAGGAGAGATGCTGTTCAAAATGACTGCCTAAATATCTTTGTTCGAAACGTAAAAGAGTGGAACATGTAGAATTTGTAATGGTAACACTGTGAGGATGGCTGAGCTTTTGATACATACCAAATAGAATCAGGGAATTTTTGTGGATATTGACTATCAGTTTATTTTGTGAAGCCAGACGCAAATAGCTTTAAAAGCAGCCAGATGTCTGTTTTGTAAACCAGAATAAGACTTATTCCTCTTGAGGAGTATAACATCATCAGCAAAGAGAACACTGTTGGTATGAGGGAGATCCCAAGGAAGATCACTGAGAAAGGAGTAGAAAAGAAGTGGACCAAGCACAGAGCCTTGAGGAACATCTTTGTTGGAAGAACCCGAGATATAAATATGCAAGTTCATACTGGTATCCATCCATCTAATGTTCCTCAGCATTAAAAACATATACTGAGAGGATTAGTTAAAATTTGCACATAATTGTTCTTGGACACAGGCTGACATAGTAAGATCAGGTTTCAGCCATTGTTAAAGCATCTTACATCCATATGAAAAATATGGCCCTGATCAAGCATTACATTCCACAGCTGGACTATGCTGCTATTATCATGGTTCTGTTATCCTAGTGTTATTACATTCCACAGCCGGACCATGCTGCTATTATCATGGCGCTGTTATCCTAGTGTTATTCCCTTCCACAACTGGACCAGGTTGCTATTATCATGGTGCTGTTATCCTAGTGTTATTCTACCCTGGCTACTGCAATGCTCTCTACTTTGGGATTTCAAATGGTGATTTGCAGTGGCAGCCCTAGGTCCCTTTTCTTGCCAGGGCATAGTAACAAGCTGGTGGGGTGCACAGGATACATGGGGGGGGGGGACCACCATACCAATAATGTATAGAATGCATGGTAATAATGCACCTATAACCGACTGTTAAAATGAAATACCATTTCTTTATGAAAAAACACTGAATGCCACAATCTTACAAATCCTGGCAATGTTCAGCACAGAAAAACTACTTATTTATCATACTCAGGGATTATGGTTTGGATGAAGTGATGGTATGCTACAGTGTAACAAGTCAAGGATGTAGCTACCAATACAAGAGAGGTGGGAAAATGTTATGCATAAACTCAGTTTTGCCTTAATAGAAATAAAAAATTCAAGAACAGAAATTCAAACTTATTTTGTTCCATGCTGAATTGTAAGGAAAATATTTTAAAATAAATATAGCACATTTTCCAACATTCAAAATAAAACACATCTTCCACTACAGACACTGGTGAATAGCAAAGTAGTTTAAATGTCTATTAAAAGTTTTTTGAAGTAGAAGCATGAGTGGTCAGTCAACAGTTCCTGGATTACAATGATAGTTTTGACACCTCAAGAACACTGTGGGAGAGGGCCTGCCAATACGTGGAGTAAAAACTGGAAGCTTTAAAACGTAGCTCAGCTAGTTTATTTTGCTGAGCATTTATAACTACTGCTAAAGAGGGAACAGCTGTTCTGAGAACACAGAATAATTCAAGCAAACAAGCAGAAATGAAAATATGTTCCAGAAGCTATGCACGATGTTAATGATTCACACTACTACCGTTCTATTTACATGGAAGTTAAAGAAGTCCTTATGTCTAGCATGACTTGCATACAGGAGACAAAGTGGATTTTGCGGGAAAAAAACTAAGATCACTTTACAGCAGCAGGTTCATTGAGATATAATGACCCTACCACTTAAATTCTGATGCATCAAAAACAGTCACGGTACAAAGATATAATGAAATAACCAAGATATACTAGCTACTATAATTTATGTATTTATTTACATATACTTTCTGTTGACTGGGTTAATCCCACTAGACCTCTTTTCAGGAGAAATCAAAAGTGGTATTCATACTGACTAAAGGAAATTTGGCCAAGGCAACTGGGAACTTCTACTCTCTTCAATAAGTGCAAACACAAAAAAACCACAGATACCACAACAATGTTTTTAATCAAAATCTGCACAGGCTTCACAAATTCTATGAAGCTTTCGTCAAACAGCTTTATCAAGTGTTGCACAGTGAAATATAAGCACTCATTTAAATACCTACAGAGTATCACATGGTATCAAAATCATTCTATCGCTGGATAAAAATATGTAAAAATGGATATTTATATCTACATAAAACTATTTCTTTAAAGGTTTTGATTTCCAGATGCATTTAATATTTACTGAAGCATTTATCCAGATTTATAATCAGCCCTTAACCTGCTTATCCACTTATACTCCAATTTTTTTCCAATTTAATCACAATTTCACTTCCTTTAAAAAAATAAAGCGACAATCCTTAAAACAACATTTTAAAATTATGATTTTTTTCCTTTCTTTTATATATGCATTATTTTTGTTACTACTTTTAATCTCAGACAGGTGGAATTTATTAGTTATGTAATTACTATAACTCTGCTTCACTGATGGGTTACAGAGCTGATCCTTGGATCCCACTTAGAAGCCTTCTACAGACTTCAGCTTCCAGGCTCAAGCTCCTCCCTTACCCACAATCTTCTACCCCCAGCCCAACCACCTCAGATTGAGTTTGCTACCCCTATAAACAGAAGACAAAAAAAAAAGGGAACCAAGGGCTCTACCTGGAATGTTGGTTCCAACAAAGTTTTTCCAGATCCTCTAGAATCAAAGTGCTTTTGGAGGGGAATGGCTGGGTGGGAATGTGAATTAGCATGAGAAGAGGACAACACAAATACCAGGTTATGGTAAGTACATAACTAATAAATCTCATTTTGCTTTACTGATGGGTCAGAGTCCCCAGCTACATGATTTCTTGAGTGGCCTCAAGGAAGGATATACCGGAGTGCTGAGGAGCCAACAGACACTCTGCTCCTGGAAAGCATATCCAACTTATAATGGGTCACGAAGGTATAAGAAATGAACCATGATAGCTGCAGCACAAAATGTCATCAACAGGAGTTCTAGGTGAAAACGCCGCTGACGCAAATATGAATCTTCTTGAATGGGCTTTTGGAGGACTAGGCAATTTCAAACCATTTTTTCCATAAAAAAGGGTATACAATTGGTTATCCACTTTGTTATTGTCACTTCTGATGCTGTTTGACCTTTACAATCAGGTAAAAAAGAGGCAAACAACTGCTCTGATTTCCTGAATTGTTTTGTCCTATGAAGGTAGAAATGTAACTGTTTGTGAACATCTAAGGAATGTAACAAGTATTCTCCTTTATAGGAATAGTCAGTAATAAAACACTGGCAACTGAATGCATGGATTTATATTCACCTCAGTGGCAACCTTTGGCATTAATGAAGGATTAGTACAGAGGGAACCCTATCCTTGTGAAAAATTATGTAAGTAGGTTTGGATGAAAGAGCCTGCAGTTCAGAAACCCTTTTTGCTGAAATAATGGCAACACGTATAGCAGACTTCCAGGATAAATATTTCAAGTCACAATCATTAACTGGTTCAAAGGGACTTTGAGTCAAAGTTTGTAGAATGACAGTCAAATCCCACAGAGGAGTTGGGTCCTTGACTGGCAGTCTAAGGAGAAAAATACCTTTCATAACCTGGCTGAGGCCACAGATCCAGAAGCTATTCCTGAATGGAAATTGGATACGGCTGTTAACTGGAGCTTAATGGTCACAAAACTAGAAACTTGCTTAAATAAAGACTCCAGAAAGGAAAGAATCAAAGAAATAGGAGATGAAAAAGGGTCAACATGATTATTAGCAGCCCAAACAGAAAATCTGTTCCATTTACTCTTATAGACCTTCTTGGTAATGAGAAGACAGAATGATAGCTTTAACTGCAGAAGAGAGCCTGGACCCTCCAGCAATCATGGGAACTGGAGAAACCATGCAGTTAACTTGAGTTAGGGGAGATCCGGGTGGAGTCCTAGTGTTGGGTAAGACAGGAGGTCCAGTTTGGGTTTTGGTATCCAAGGAGGATGTTTGCAGTGAGACCAGAGGAAGAGGAACCAAATCTGATGAGGTCAAATGGAGACAATGAGAATCACTGTGCTCTTTAACTGTCTGGCTTTCTGAAAAAATTTTGGGATCAGAGGAGGAGGAGGATAGGCACAAAGGAGACTGGGGGTGGGGGGGCAATCATGGACCAGAGCATCCCTCGAGGAACTTCCTGAAGGAGGGATGAGAGAGAAATAACTGCTGCATTTGTTGTTGTAAGGGGGATGCAAAGAAGGGGACACAAAGACATTGCAACAGGGAAGACCCCAATGATTAAATATCTTGTTTCCTACTGACTGATTGAGGGACCACTTGTGGGGCATCAGAACTGATCTGCTGAGCTTGTCTGCTAATACGTTGGATTTCTCCGGTACAAGTGTTGCAAGTAGAAGGCAGTTTGAAGCGATTGCCCATTCACAAACTCTCATGGCCTCTCTGCAGAGAGGGTATGAAAGGGTTCCTGCTTGCTTGTTGATGTACCAGACTACTGAGATGTTGTCTGTGTGAATCACAATGGTCCCTAGAGGGACAGCCTCCTGAAAGGCTTGCAACGATAAGAGGACAACTCTCATCTCAAGGACATTTATATGCAATATGGTCTGTATCGGAGTCCATGTGCCTTGAACCATCTGCCTATGGAAATGTCCCTCCCCCAGACAGGAAGTGTCCATGGTCACTGCGGCTGTTGAGGGGGAGAATGAAAGATCTGCTGACTGTCAGATCTCAGCGAATCCACCACTGTAGATGAGTCCTGCAAATGTTGGTGAACCTGATAGGAACAGACAGGGACTGATGTAGAAGTGACTACTGAACAGTAGTGTCCATTGGAGAATGCATTTATAGCACCTAGCTAGAGGAACCAAAATTAGAGCAACTGCCATAGACCCCAGGGCTTGTAGAATCAATTTGGCAGGAAGAGATGAAAGAGATAGAATGGCTTGAACTTGGATCTTCAAGGTGTTGATGCACTGCTGAGGCAAGGAAGCTATCTGCATAATGGTTCTAGCTGGAATCCAATGAACTCCAAAGTCTGAACTGGCAGTGGCTGTAACTTGTCTATGTTTATGGTAATGCAGATTAAGTGGGCTATCTGGTAAAGACAGTCTCTAGCTTGAGAAAGTTTACGCTGCGTGGAGGCAGTCAGGAGCCAATCTAAATACAGGAATACCTGAAACCCTTGCAGTTGAAGATGAGCTGCAACCACTGCCATACACTTGGAGAACACCCGGGGAGCCAAGGTGAGACCAAAGGACCGGTCTCTGAATTGGAAGTGACTGGCTCCTAGGCAGAAGCTCAGATCACTTCTGGAGCTTCTGTCTACTTTTATGCAAGTCCACAAAGCACATCCAGTCATCTTTTCTTAGTAATGGAAGGATGAACTAAACTGTTACCCATCCAGAACTTCTCTTTCTTTACATACAAACTGAGATTGCTTAGGTCCAAGATAGGCCTCAGGTTCCCTGTTTTCTCTGGCACCAACAAGAAATGGGAGTAAGTTCTTACCCCTCTTTGCTGAGCTGGGACCTCTTGGATGACTCTCTTTTGCAGTTATTTTTTTGATTTCTGTAACTTCTAACTCCCTCTGACTGGGTGGAATGTCAGGGAGTTTATTTTGAAACTTTGGTGGGAGTAGAGAAAAGGAAAGTAATGGCCTCTGGATATTATGTTTTGCACCCAAGCATTTATGTGGGCCCAGGCACTTGAGTGCAGAGAAAAACGGCCACCAACTGCCTCCAGAGTCAGTCGGGCAGGGCGTCAGGAGCACTGAAAGTGCTTGTCGGAAAAAGGCTCCCTCTTGGCATGGTGTCTCCCATTATAGCCTCCTCCTCTGCCTCTGAAGGAGTACTCTCATCTTTGATCAGGAAAGGAACCTTGTGATTTATGTAACCAAGTCTTCTTAGCTCCTATTTGATTCCTTGAGTAGCTCATTGAGGGGTGGAAAACTTAATCCCCACAGCAGACAAGGTCTTACCTTCTTGCTCACTGTGAGCAAGGTGTCCTTAACTGACAGTCCAAACAGTGAAGAACCATCAAAGGGAGCACTGACAAAAGATGCCTTAAAGGGCTTCGCGAAATCATAAAGCCTCATCCAAGCATGTTGATGTATCGCAATGCCAGTGCTGGCTGCCCTTGAAGATCTTTCCACTGAGTCAGAAACAAGCCTCATGGAAGAATTCACTAGGGAAGTAAGAGTGGTTAGCTTAGGAGAAATATTATCTAACTCCTTCTTACACATACACTCTGTCAAGGATTCTGAGAGTTCCTTAACCAGATCTCTCTAAAGGCGAATAAAATGTGCCAGTTGTCTCAGTGAAAAAGTCACTGAAACATAAACGGGCTTCCTGAACCTGTCCAGTGCTCTTGACTCCCTGTTTGGCAGATGGACACTTGAGCTCTGCTGGGCGTGCTCTTTTTTGGTAGCAGCTGCTACTACCATAGCATCAACTGGGATGCCATTACTCCAAACAAGTCTGGTCCTCATGGGGAGAAAGAATTTGTCTGGTTACTTCAGTACAAGCTCTATGGTGTCCATCTCCTTCCAGGCAGCATCCACCAGGGGGAACTACCCAAGATGTAGATGGTCCCACTTCAAAGGCGTCCAGGAATACAGATTCTTCAGAAGAGGGATTTTGAAAGACCAGCTACCTAAACTAATGCCTTTCGGCTTTTCCCAGTTAGGGGTCGCCACAGCAAAACTCCGATCCGCTAATGATTGGCAGTGGATTTTTTATGGAGCCGAGTTGCCAGCCTGACACCCAACCTTCAAAGAAGGCACACCTATTCATGCACGCACCAATCTGCATGTTTTTAAATGGCACTCAACCGCGGGGAGGACATGCAGACTCCACACAGAAGGCGCTCCAGCCGAGAATTGAACGGGAGTACCTCTTGCTGTGAGGCAACAATGCTAACCGCTGCACCACCGCGACTTACACCTCTTAACTTTAAAATTTCTGAGATGTCTGCAAAGGAGACATTGTCTGGTGGTGATCTGGGAGACCCCGCTCTCTCACTGTAGTCCATATCCTCGGTGAGGACTACATATGGAAGTCCAAGTGTCTCCTTTTGCACAACCTCTTCCGTGGGATCTCCTCCATGGGATATTCAGGAGAGGAGTCAGAAAAGGAAGGGGCCACTCAGGTGCAACAATCTGGAGGTCTTTAGAGACAGGCTGACCCTGTACAGAAATGGTAGGTCCAAGGCCCAGATCCGATGCAGGCACATGGGGAGGAGCAGAAGTCAAAGGGTCCAGTACTCTACTTACATAGAAAGCCTTTTCTATAACCTGGAAAGCCAAAGGCCCCAAAGATACCCCACCAAACTCCCTAGGAGCCAGAGCTCCCGAAGAAGACGGAGGAAGTTCACCGGAACCTCAACTCCAAGACAGACCCGGACACACACTGTTGAAGGCAAAGACTCCAAGGGGAAGAGAGATATCCAAAAGAACTGGAGCCAAACATTGACCCTCGGACTTGGCAGCAACATCCCAGATACAGGACTCACTTTGATCCAAAGATCTCAGAGAAGAGGCAGTCAAGGTCATGGTCAGTGTTGATGAAACAAGAGTCCTCTGATCTGACCCTGAAACCCTCAGAAGACTACCGTCCTGGAGCTCCTAAACTGAAACCTGGATTAGAGAAGGAGAAAAAGAAGTGGAAGGAATAGTCTCAGATACACGAGGGAACAGAGCTTGAAGTACCTCCATCTGAATCTCAGCCTTGATAATAGATCTTACCATTTTGTCCACGTCATCATACTGGCTTCTAGAGGATCTGGAAAAAGCCACAGAAGGAGGACGGCAGTGCCTGGGGGTCTGCAAAATCTTTGATGGAACCATGGGAGAAACGGATGTAATGGATCTCCTAGGAGAACAAGTACAGGACTGCAGATTTGGAAATCTACAGATCCAAAGTGTTGTATGAGAGCTTGGATCAAAAGTCTTAGGATCCGAAGACTTATAGGAAGATGAAAGCTCACTAGCAGCCATCATATCTACAGGATCCACTGGAGCTGTGATACGCCTTGGTGCTGACGTCCTATCTCAATCCTTCGGAACCTTGGCAGGAGGCTCTGAAGACACCCTGGACTCCTTGTAACAGCATTTCTTTGCCTTGGAGCCAGGTGTTTACTTTGGTGGGCGGGGATTCAGCCCCTGGTGAAGACAAAGGAGCGGGTTATAAAGCCCTTTAAAATCAGCTTATTATTTATTTTTTGGATGGCTCTATGATTAAACCCTCACAGATACTACAAGGGGAATCCAGGTGAGCTGGTCCTAAACAATAAACACATCTATCATGTGCATCTGAGTGTGGCATATTTCTCTCACACTTGGTGCACCTTTTAAAACCTGTAGGCTTATCCATGTTGAAAAAAGAAGAATAAGAGTTATATTTATTTTTATACTTTTATATTTAATGAAAGGAGAAAGAAGTGCCAAAGTCTGGAAAGGGAGTAAGAGGTGGTAGAGAGACAAAGAGAGACCCAATGCACCTCATAAACATGGAGAGAGTAGGAAGGAAACTTAAAGAAGCATAATATTAATACAGTATCTATGCAAAACATTAATAAAATGTATCTAAGGAGCAAAACTACAGAAAACAAATCACTTAACTGCTCGAGCGCTGGTAACCAAGTTTGTACGCATTGGCAGAAAATAAAATCTGGGGAGGTTGGGCTGGGGGTAGAGAATTTTGGGTAAGGGAGGAGCTTGAGCCTGGAAGCTGAATTCTGTAGAAGGCGGCAGAGTCAGATCTGAGGATCGGCTCCGTAACCCATCAGTGAAGCAGAATGAGGAGGACATCATATCATATTCTTTCTTTTAATTTACAATTAGTTTTGCCCACATAAAATGAGGGCATCTCTCACAAGTTGCCAAATAAACCACATTTGGTGTGTCACAATCTGCATAATGGTGCAATTTATAATATTTCACCATTACTAGATGTCTAAAACTACTATCGTTCATAACATATCTACAGTACACACATTTCCTACATGGTTTTATGACAATCATTTGAGTCAAAATTAGTATAATTTATTTGTTCGTTAAAACTTGTTTGATATATACATTTAAACATATATATAGTTCTGTTTAACAGAATATATGTGTAGTAAAAACAATAGTGCATGTACACTTCTGTTTGCTAGTTAGATGCATGCACACTTGTTTGCTAGAATATATACAGGAAAATATAGTCAGCTAAACTGCTCTTAGCTAAAGGCATCCAGCTGTGTATGTAAACTCCTTAATTCAAGTAAAAATGGCATCCAAACTGAATGCATTACAAAATGTCCAGTACTTGGTACGAACAGATAAGAAACAGGTGCAGGGAATATGGGAAAACTGCTTTCATATTAAAACATGCACAATAGGAAAGACTCCCTACTCACCTTGAAACAGAACAGACTGTATGACATCAGAAAATACCAAATTAATAGACTGCAAATTCCAAAGGTATTAAACAACATACTGTTTCATGGACAAGATCCGGATGGTACAGAAAAACATATAAAAAGACATTAAAAGTGTATGATGTCCGATCCGATTTCTTGTTAGATCTGTTTACTGGAGAACATCTTTAATGTTTGAAAAGTATAATCTGAAACACTAAAGCTGTAAACTGTATAGTATTGTATGTGTTGTCTGTTACATAGTCATGTTATTTTAATAGCACTGTACAAAGTTAAACAAGTTAACTTTATCAGACTTTTATTTTAACAAGGGAAAAGCAAACAGCTGCAGTACAGATATCTGCATTTAATTCTTCAATGGTGAGCCTTGCCTGTATTCAAACACAGCGGGAGTGGTGCTTTGTATAAGGTCACTTCAGTAAAAGCGCAGTAATTAACATTTATGTACGTGATGGAGTCCTGAATAGGAGCACTTCAATTTCCACAGTTTGCAACAGTACAGTTCCTCACATGTCTGAATCTGAAGTGAGACTGCCATGCAGGAAGTAAGAAGTGCCATAAATTCTCCAGGTTGGTGAATTCTCAGGTTCGAATCTGCAACTGCCAGCTTCATTTCACCACCTTTTCAAGTAACTAGAGAAGTTTTCAAACCATCTACATTAAGCAGCGTGGCCAACTGTCCCTGTAGAATTGGTAAGAGATCTTGTGTATTTACATGCAGCATGGATGCCAGACAGTTTATTTTACATTTGTTGACCGGGATTGTCTAACTGGATGCATGTCCATTTTCAGTACAGTCCCGGAGAGATAAGCTCCAGGAAGTTACGTTAGTACAACTATTCAGGTAAAGGTTATTTATATAGATACAAACAAAGTTTCAACAGTTCAAAAATATACACAGTTTCAACATAAATTTAGGTAACAAGTTGGGGTACAGATACATAGTTAAAGTTTCAGCAATTGCAAAAAAAAAAAAAAAAAAAAAAAAACAACTTGCATAGTTTGTATAGAATTTGTTGGAAGCATTAGATGAGGTATTTTATACTGTATTTACAAAAGACTTGGCTATACAAGTTAAATTAGCTGTAAAGGGTAAGACATGTCTTTGTAAAGGATAGGTATTAGGTGGATATTGACAAAAGTCATAGCAGATATAAGGTCTAAAGCAAGAGAGACAGGGGAGCAGATAGGATTAGTCAGGATTTGTACATGGACATAACCAATGGGTTTTCAGATAGAGTTTCAGATTGTGCTTAAAAAGTGTAAAAGAAGACAGTGATTTAAGTTCGTAAGGGAGTTGGTTCCAGTTTTTTCCCACTGCATTAGAGAACAAGGCATCACCTGCCATGTTATTAGATTTACATGTTGATAAAAGTAGTTTATTAGATGATCGTAATGTTTTGAGGTATTTATACTGGGTAATGAGGCTGGAAAGAATTGGGGTATTAGTGGGTTGGTAGAGGGTCTTGTGGGTAATGGTGAGTTGGTTATAGTGGATCTGATTCTGGAGCTCTAGCCAACCTAATTGTTTCAGGTTATAGCAGTGATGGGTCCTGAAAGGAGAAGCAGTGACAAATCTGGCAATATTGTTATATGAGTTGGTTAGCTTGTTCAGATTATTTTTTGACAGGTTTGTATATATGGAAGAAGCATAGAGAAGTGTGGAGATAAGGTGGGAGTGGGCAATAGTGGTTCTAGCTAGTGGGGAGAGAAAGGGTTTAATCCTGTAAAGAGATCCTAGTTTCTTGTTAACAGTTTTTATGGTATTGTTGATGTGGGTATCAAAGTTCAGGTTGTCATCAATAGTAACCCTAAAAATTTAGTTGTTGGATCAGGAGATATGAGTATGCCATTGTTGGATGAGATTGAGAAAGTGAGTGGGAGTGACTTCCTGGTAGGAGTAAAGAGCAAGAGTTTGTTTTTTTTTGTGGTTCAAGAGGAGGCAGCGTTGTAGAAACCAGTTCTCTGTTATACTAAACATTTTTTGGGTTAGAGTCTGTAGTTGGGATTGAGATTTAGCTGAGCAGATTATTGCTGAATCGTCTGCATATTGTATGCAGTTAGCTTGGGGAATAGCTCGGTTTAGGTCGTTGATTAATATTGAGAAAAGGAGGGGGCCTAATATGGAGCCCTGGGGAACACCTAAGGTAACAGGGAGATGAGATGATAGGTTGTTGCCCCATAGGACAGCCTGTTGTCTATTGTCTAAGTAGGACTGGAACCATTTAGTAGCCATTGTATTGAGGGAAAAGGATTTTAGTATATTAATAAGTAGATCATGGTTGACCATGTCAAACTCCTTGGAAAGGTCGATGAAAAGTGCCAAAGAGAGCACATTGTAATTACGGTTAGAATTGATGCAGTCAGTAAAGGATAAGAGAGCAGTAGTTGTGCTATGGAAGGGTCTGAAGCCATGCTGACACCACTTAGCTAGAAGATTATTCTGAAGTAGATGATCTAGTAACTGTCTATGGATGCACTTTTCCATTATTTTTGCCAAGGGGGAGAGTAGTGCTATGGGACAGTAGTTAAAATATTCTATGGAATTTCCACCTTTGTGTAGGGGAATAATGTGGGAGATTTTCCAGATGGCTGGAATGGTGCTTTCTTGTACGGTTCTATTTATCAACAGTGATATGGGGTATGCTACAGCTTTGGCTGCTTTTTGCAGATATTCAGCAGGTAGCTGGTCAGCTGATGGGGTAGATGGTTTTAGCTTGTGTAAAAGGTTGCAGATGAGGGAGGTTGGGACTGGTTGCAAGTGAAGTATTGGAAGAGAGTTATCAGGAAAGGTAGGAAGAGCAGAGCCATCAGCTGTAAGTTGATTAGCTAGTGATTGGATGGTCTCTGTGAAGTAGGAATTAAAACCATTTGCAGTTTGCTGTGGATTGCCAGGATTTGCCCCAATAGGGGGTGGTGTAGTGAAATGTCCTGGATGAAATAAGCTGTTAATACTGAACCAGAACTTTTGTGGATTATTGTGGCTAGTTTGCTGGAGATGGCAGTAAAGGTTTTTTTTATCTTCAAGTATAGCTTTTTTGTTTCATTTTTATTTGTCTGAACTTTTGTTGGTCTGTGGGTTTTTTTGTTGATTTCCACTGTGCCCAGACTGTATTTCTATAATGTATTTTTTTTCTGGTTTCATTAGTAAGCCATGGTGCAGGTTTAGATTTAATGTTGATATATTTCTTTGGTGCACGGTGGTCAAGAATTGTTAAGAATTTTAGGTTAAAGTAGTTAATTGCCTCATCAAGTGGAAGATGTTTTATGGGTGACCAATCGCATGCTTTAGTTCAGTTTGGAAGTGATCAGGGTTGAAATTTTTTTTTGCTTCTTATTGTTCTATATATGGTAGGGTTGGGAATGCTAGACTTTTGCCTGATTATGTAAGTGAGAGAATGATCACTTAGATCATCTGGGAGGGTTCCTACTTTGTAGTGTTGTTGGTGATTGTTAATGAGAATCCAGTCTAGGATGGACTCTTTATTATTGGGTTTATTTACTTTGGTTGGGAGTCTACTGCAGTGGTGGTGCTGCGGTAGCATTGTCACCTCATAGCAAGATGTTGTCCCGTTCGATTCTCAGCTAAAGCATCTTCTGTGTGGAGGCATATGTGAATGGGGTGTGCCTTCGTTGAAGGTTGTGCGTCAGGGCTGGTAACCCGGTAAGTAAAAATCCACTACCAATCATTAGCGGACCGGAGTTCCACTGTGACGACCCCTAACCGGAAAAAGCTGAAAGACACAAAAAAAATGTATTCTGGTTGGGGAGAGGATTGTTTGTGAGAAGCCATGAAGGTTAATATGGGAAGTTGGCATTTCAGTAGAGCAGCACTTCCAGTCAATATTAAAGTCACCTAAAATTATTGTCTCTTGGAGGACTTTTGAAGAGAGCTCAGCAAGGATACCTTCTAGGGTGCTGGTACTGTTACCAGGGGGCAGGTAGATACAAACTATATTTAGTGATTTGTTGGAATTAATCTGAATTTTAGTGCCGATCATTTCTACATTGCTTTCTGAAGGGACGCTGAGGTTTAGTATTGATACTTGTAGCCCTTCTCTATAGAGAATAGCCACTTCCCCTCCTTTTTTTTGCTTTGCAGTCTTGTCTTAAGATGTTGTATCCTGGTGGAATGATTTCAGTACCTTGAGTAGTGTGTTTTAGCCAAGTTTCAGTTAAGCAAAGGATATCAAAGGAATGAAAATCCAGGAGAGCATGGAAATGGACAATTTTATTATTTATGCTGCGAATGTTTAGGTGGGCAATAAAGAGGGAGTTAAGAGATTTAGATGGGATAGTAGGCAAGGTGGGAATAGGGATATGTGGCTCTGTGGTAACTAAGTCTTGCTCCAGGGTTAGGATGGATGTCTCCATCCATTAAGGAGATGTGTAAAAGTATGTTTAAGGGATGATGAAGGTTACAGTAGTGGTTGAGAGGTTTTCGGGGTTTTAGGTAATTATATTTGATGTGGGTCAGTCTGTGATATTTGGGAGGGAAATAGCTAGGTTGATATGTTATATTTATGTGCTCGGGGGAGTTAGTATGAGGTATAATGCTCTTTTGCTTTTTTGGGAGATTTAGCTGTAAGAGTTTGGCTGCTCATAGGAGGTAATTAGTAGGCTGCTGATAGGGATAGTAGGAGTATAAGAAAGATTAGAAGCTTTAGTTGGATTTGGGGAGAAGATGTATACATCTTAATTTATGAGCTTTACTGATACTAATTGGAGGGAAAAGTTATACTGGGGTGGTTAAAGAGAGTGGTGTAAGTAGTTAAATAGGTTAATGAGGAGGTAGTTGTGAATGGACTGTAGAGGGAGAGGGTGTGGTTTAGATGTATAAATGTAGGAGCACTGGGGGTGGGTGGGATATGGGGGCAGGGTAGTGGAGCGGAGTGAGCCCGCAGGGCGAACGGAGCGGGTAGAGAACAGAGTAAGGTAAGGAGCAGTAGAAAAACAATCAGTTGGAGCACAATCAGTTGGAGCAGGCTACAGTAGGTAAGTAACCTTGAATAATGGAGTGACAGTAAGGAAAGTTAATTAGGCTTCTAGGTGGGTGTCAAGGTACACCCCAAGTAAACAAAATGTTATGGGCTATACTTCAAGAGCAAGCCTAAGGACTCAAAAGAGAAATACAATAGTAAGGGTGTATTACAGACTAGGAAAAGGCTTCAAAGTCCTGAAGGGCAAGACTGCCACCTAGTGGACAAAGATATTATTGTAAATTGGGGAAAAGTGGGCGTTTATGCACAGAGAAAAGAATAGTAGTTCAGGTGACTTTTACGAGTAGGGGAAAGAAAAAAGATATATAGGTTACAGAGTGGTGAGGGGGTGACGCTGCTGGCTTTCCTGGCTAGCGCTCTTAGAGCCACCAAAAATAGAATATTAAATTAAAGGCTATGCTGGCAGTGATATTGTAGACACAGACTTTCTTGCTCCCTTTACTTGAGATAGTACAGGGAGTAGGTGGCTCAAAGATGAGACTGGAGGGAGCTTAGACAGGGTCCTTGTTCTTCAGGTAGTTAAACTCTGCTTCTTGGCACAAGTATAACCAGGTTGGAGAGCTGGGTTTGTTGTAGGAGAGAGAAAGAGAAAGAAAGTAGTAGAAACAAGTAGTTTAGTACTATAACATAGGCAGTGTAATTAAACAGTATGTAACATAGCAGAATACCATTTATAACTGAACAACAATGTAGTCTTGGCTAAGCAGATACACAAATTAATTATTAAGATGTAAAACACCTTATAAGTAACCCATTCAATATTCTGGATAGGCTAAAACAAATTATATTAACAAATGAAAGAATCAGCTTATAATATACGCAGGGCTAGGAACAAGACTATAGATAGCATAAGGGTATAAATTCAGTTAGGTAACATTAAACCACTGTGAAAGTTTTCAATTAGCTTGATTATACAAAAAAGTACAGCTTACATATCATAGAAACAGCTCATTTGGACGCTAATATAGGTAGTACACAGTATTTCAAAGCCTACATTCAGTATGTGAGCATGAGCCTTTTTAACACATGAGACAGGTAAGACAAGATGTGCAATTGACCCCAAAGAGTGCAGACTACCAAACAGTTACAAAGTATACAGCAGCCTCACGTACTTAACCATACACTTTAAGCACTAACCGTAGGCCGACATAACAGTAGAGTAGACACACTAGCAAAAGCAAACACTGCGGACTAAGTAAATAAGTGATAGCAATGTGCATATGTTAGACTTGAGCGGTGTAGATATTCCATTAAATGAGCACTCAATTGAGATGACTGTGTTAAGGTAGTAAAGCTTGTATATCGATGTATTAGACAATATACATTCCCCAGTAAAGGTTATTAAACATAAAGTAGGTAGGTCTTATGGAACACAAGATGGTGCACTCAGTGCACGCTACACGCTATCTCATATACCTCTACTACTTCTAGGCTTAAATAGAGGTAGCTAAATTTGCCTGTGCATGGGTAGTACTAGCTCAAAGACAGCATTTCGGTACTTCGTGCTTTTATCAGTTATATTTTGAAGTTAAGTAGGGTGGTAGCGGTGCCGTTTGATATACGAACTCCCACCTGTAGCCTTTATTGAAAAAGTTAGAGGCAGCCCAGTGTTTTTATTTCGTATGGGTATCGCAATTCTTATGAAGCTGTGAAAAACTATTTACTTCCCGATCGTGGATGCTAATTCAACTTCTTAAAAAGATTAGTATAATAAGAGTAAAATATAAAGTAAGGTGCTTTTTAAGTCAGGTTGATACGAATGGAGTATCAAGATACATGAAAGAAGTAGTAATAATAAAAATAACAATAGTGGCTAAATAACAGCTGTTTAATTCCAAAGCGTTCCTTAAGGTAGCACCCTTCAAGTTAAATTCTGATGTTTAAAGCTCACTCTGCATCGGTGGAAATCCCAGAAGTTTTTCTTTAATGTTAGAACGGCAAGAAGAGGGTTTATTAGCGAAGAGTTTCCAAACTAGGCTTCATTAAATTAGAGCATCGTAAGGTGCTTTTTCAGTCAGGTTGATACGAACAGAGTATCAAGATACATGAAAGAAGTAGTAATAATAAAAATAACAATAGTGGCTAAATAACAGCTGTTTAATTCCAAAGCGTTCCTTAATGTAGCACCCTTCTAGTTAAATTCTGATGTTTAAAGCTCACTCTGTGTAGGTGGAAACCCCAGAAGTTTTTCTTTAAAGTTAGAGCGGCAAAAAAAGGGTTTATTAGCGAGGAATTTCCAAGCTAGGGTTCATTACATTAGAGCACCGAGGAAGATAAATATATGTTTAGAGCTGCCTGGTTCCTTAAGTGGGGGTTGGACGGTAAGGATGCTCCACGTGGGTGGTGCAGTTAGAAATACCTGAAGTTAGACAGTGTTTACAAAAAAGTTGTGATAAAAGTAGGCAAGCTTATTAGGTTTTGCAGATATAGGTAATTATGAAAGCATGCTGTTGATTTTGATGTAAACTACAGTGGCACGCAGCATGGAGATGTTACATCACTTGAGATATAGAAATCTCAGTATCCTAATTGTCTAAGGATTTACCAAGTCTCACATTAAATTAGGTAAACGTATCGAAACCAATATATAACCATTTCAGAACTCCACAGAGATTAAAGGTTACATTAACATAAAATAGCTATAAACAATCTTGCTTCTTCCTTATACAGTAAATAATAAGCAACAATAAGGTAATGGTTTAATACTCACAGTATCCAAGGACACTAGGCCAGGAGCACACAGCAGCTGGGGCTATTCTACAGTGGAAATGGCCCCCATGGACAGCATGTATTTATAGGACTAGGGAATGATATGATGTAGGAGGGTGGGGGAAGCAGTGGTAAAGGCAGAGGACTGGGAGGGGCTATTTAAGTTACAAATTAGATAGGCTGTCATACATGCTGGTGAGTGAGGTAAAGGTAAGAGAGTTTAGGCAAGGTATGTCTAAGAGGAAGAGGTGATAGATAGATATACAAAGAGGATAGAAAACAGAGAGAGGTAAGGAGCAGTAGAAGAACAACTAATTGGAGCAGGCTACAGTAGGTAAGTAATCCTGAATAATGGAGTGAAGGTAGGGAAAGATAATTGGGCTTCTGGATGGGTGTCAAGGTCCACCCCAAGTAAACAAGATGTTATGGGCTATACTTAAAGAGCAAGCCTAAGGACTCAAAGAAGAAATAAAATAGTAAGGGTGTATTACAGACTAGGAAAAGGCTTCAAAGTCCTGAAGGACAAGACATTATTGTAAATTGGGGAAAAGTGGGTGTTTATGCACAGATTCAGAGAAAAGAATAGTAGTTCAGGTGACTTTTACGTGTACAGGAAAGAAAAAAAAGATATATAGAGTACAGAGTGGTGAGGGGGTGACGCTGCTGGCTTTCCTGGCTAGCGCTCTTAGAGCCACCAAAAATAGAATATTAAATTAAAGGCTATGATGGCAGTGATATTGTAGACACATACTTTCCTGCTCCCTTTACTTGAGATAGTACAGGGAGTAGGTGGCTCAAAGATGAGACTGGAGGGAGTTTAGACAGGGTCCTTGTTCTTCTGGTAGTTAAACTCTGCTTCTTAGTGCAAGTATAACCCGGTTGGAGAGTTGGAGACAGGGTAGTAAACACAGTATTACTCAATGTGTCAATTTTAAACAGACTACAGAGGTTATATGAACAGCATATTAGCAGATGTAAAACATTATTAGGGCAAGCTGACAGTCAGAAATTATACCAATGCATTATGTTTGATTGGTATTGTAAACAGAAAAATGATTGGTACGAGAGTAAATGTTTATTGTGCAAGTCATATGAAACTAATTTCTGTGTGCAATGTCATAAAAGTACAGTTCAGACCATTGTTAATGGTAAACAACCAAATAAGGGTCATACACTTGCATTATTTTCAAATGTTAAACAGTTATGTCCTGTCACCACATGTAAAATGTTAATTTCAGAGTTACAACAGCTGTCAAATGAGTTATTGACATAATCTCCTGTATATCTTGTTACATCTTTTAGACAAAAGTGGAAAAAAGCCACTGCACAGTATAAAACAGATAAGGACAGAGACAAGGTACATGGTAAACTGACAGAACAATTTAATAAACCACTGAAAGACAGACAAAATGAGTTCAGAAAGTTTAGAAAACATATGCAAACACTTTTTCAGAAGTGCATAAGAGCTTTAGAGTCAGCAGAGTAAAATACTGAAAACAAGACAGAAAATCTGGTTAGTAAAGAGTTAAAGAGACAGATTCCAGATCTTACCCAGCAGTTAACTATGCTGACAAAAAATAATTTACAACATTCTACTCTACGTTTACAAAATGGTTAGCATATACAGCAGGATCTAATCCTTACTTAAATGCTTTTAAATTTTTATTCCCAAATGTTTTAATCAGTTAAACAATAATGTAAAACGTATGATGCTATTCTCATAGTATACATGCAGGGGCAGCCTCTCATAGCTAAGCTGTTAGATAATTTCAAGATCACCATTTCAAATAGAACAGTTCTAGTGCATAAAAATCAAATGAGAGTAGTTAAAAGCAGTAAAGTCACAAGAGTGACATGCATGTATTTCTTCTCACCTAAAGTGCATCTATTTAAAATGCACAAGAGCAAATGTAAATATATCTGTTATAAGCATGTATTAGTTAAGTCTATATTTCTTTTGTTTTTTTTTACAATATTTTGTAATTGTATAATAACACCAAAAATAGCAGAGACTCCAGCAAAAACAGTATTCCAAGGCAATGTTAGTAACATAAGGCTGTAGTGGGCAAATGAGATTACAAATAAAACTCAATGTAGTTTCTCTTCTACAGAGAAATAAAAATGTCATGTTAAAAGTCTTTCCTTAGACCAGAGTGTCACGGTTTAAAAAACAGACAGAGGGCAAGCATATGTACAGCTCTCACAGCATAAAGCAAATGTATCTTTATGAAACACTACAATAAAATACTGCATACTACAGAGGGAAGGGCACTTTTATAATTTTGCACTGACTGTGTAAACAGTACTGCAGAAGGGACTAAAATAAATGCAGAAGAAAAGAAATACTGGTCTGTATTAATAACTCAGTATTCATTAAAAGACAGATTTGCCTTTTTGTTATCAGGACTTTTAATAATAATCCCACAGCCAAGGTTGATCAAGTAATCAGGGTACCATTAACACGCATGGTAGTGAGACAAAAATACCAGAAAACAGTAATACATTTTAATGTTTTAGTAAATGTTTAATTAGCAGGCTTCAGTTTAATACTAAGTTTCTAAACTGGAGTAAGTGTACATTACAGTCATTGTATGTACAAATGCAAAAAATATTCTGTGCAAAAAAAAAAAAAAAAAAAAACTAACAGTAAATAATAAATATGCTTGGCATATGCTTTACAACAAATGGTTTAATACGTAAACAGCATTCTTCAGTGTATAAACTATGTTTTCTATCTATGTAAATGGGCAATTTACCGTCAAGTTTTAAACTGTTCACAGAAATTGCTCCTCAATTCATTTGTATGTATAGTAACAAGTCAAAGCTGAACATTTTTGAGACATGTGTTTAATCCAAAAAACAAAGCCACAATATCTTTGCAATAAAATAATTAATGTGTAACATTTTCACTAAAATCACTGTATAGAGTCATAAATAAAAGCAAACAGTTAATTCAGCAATAGCAAAATACAGCTCATAACCTGTGGGACATTTTTGCAGAATGGTCTTCAAAAGAAAAAAGTTGTTAAATTGGATTATACATCCAATTCTAACAGTAATGCTTATTATCATTCTGTTGACAATATGGAATTGTATGTTAACTTGCTGTATCAAAAGAAAACTAAAGGTTTTGTTTCCCAATGTGTTTTTAATACGCAATAAAGAGAATTACGATCCAACCAAAGAATATATTTATATATATATATATATATATATATATATATATATATATATATATATATATAAATATAAAATGTAGAGTGTTTTGTATTTTAAAACAAAAAAAGGGAGAAGTGTTAGATATATACATTTAGACATATACACTTCTGTTTAATAGAATATATGTGTAGTAAAAATAATAGTGCATGTACACTTCTGTTTGCTAGTTAGATGCATGTACACTTCTGTTTGCTAGTTAAATGCATGTGCATTACTGTTTGCTAGAATGCAAGTAGGAAAATATAGTCAGCTAGACTGCTCTTAGCTGAAGACATCCAGCTGTGCATGTGAACTCCTTAATTCAAGTAAAAATGGCATCCAAACTGAATGTATTACAATATGTCCAGTACTTGGTACAAACAGATAAGAAACAGGTGCAGGCAGTATGGTAAAACCACTTTCATATGGCAACATTCACAATAGGGAACTCTCCATATTCACCTTGAAACAGAACAGACTGTATGAAATCAGAAAATACCAAAGTAACAGACTGCAAATTCCAAAGGTATTAAACAACAACATACTGTTTCATGGACAAGATCTAGATGGTACAGAAAAACATATAAAAAGGACATTAAAAGTGTATGATGTTAGATCTGATTTCTTGTTAGATCTGCATACTGGAGAACACTTTTCATGCTGTTTGAAAAGTATAATCTGAAACAGTAAAGCTGTAAACTGTACAGTATTGTATGTGTCACCTGTTGCATAGATAAATTATTTTAATAGTACTACACAGAGTTGAACAAGTTAACTTATCAGACTTTTATTTTAACAAGGCACCAGCAAACAGCTTCACTACAGACATTTGCATTTAATATTTCAAAACTTGTCATTAAAAATTACAACTACTTCTATAACTAAATAAAGGTTTCTTAGGTAAAATCTGATATAACCTAGTCACATTACTTAAGTATGCCAATGTTTTGCAACTAAAGTTTTAAGAATATTCATTTGCTAGAAATCAGCAAACCAAAAAACAGCTTGCTAGACGGTTCATGTTACTGAATTATTTGAGTTTTTTTCTTTATCAATGCAGTTTTAAATATATTGCTGGAATAACACCAACAGAAATAATTTAGATCTGAATGTTTTGGGGCAGCACCATACCTCACAACTTTTTTCATCGAGCATTCCGGGCAAAGCCAAAAATACGGGGGGGGGGGGGGGGTTAAAAATCAGGAATAATTTTAAACATTACACTCAGGTCACTGAAAAGTTAATAGAACAACATGTTTTACATCAATATGCATATCTGAACAATAAGAAGCATGAAACTCGAGTGCCTAGTACCAAGTATAAAACTCTATTACCTAGCACTACTGACTGCAATCATGTTTGATTTACCAGAAAATCAAAAATGTTATGAGGGACAGGATAAACATTTGAAGCAAAATCAGGCACATTATACAAAAGCAAGAACAGTTGAGAGATACTGGTACTTTTTGGATGTGCAGGATTTTAAATTCTGTATTTATGATTTTCTGAATGTTATTATTAACGGGCTATGAACAACACCAGAACACTTTAAAATACTTTAGTTTTAATATTGGAGATCATTAGAACTATATATCCTTAAATGCTATACTGTGGCTTCTTCAGTTTCAGACAGCTTATTATGGTTTGACATTACCATAGCATCCATAGCACCAACAACCAAATGAATTAAAGAAGCTGCAACCACAGTCAACTTTGCATCTTCAAAATCTGTAACACTATACTATCTCTCATAAGGTGGAACAAATGGGCAAAATGTGAGATATTTCCTAGTAACTAGGGAGGGAGCTCACAGCATAGTTAAAATAAATATGACTTTATACATGTTTTACCACATACCCAGTTTTTAAACCATTAGAAAGTCTCAGGAGAAACAACTCAAGTTGCAAAAGTACAAGGCTTCAGATGGGTAAGCGAAGCAACTCCCTCCTCCAAAGGAAAAAAAAAAACACAATCCACTCCAGTCAGCAGGCTTGTAACAGCATTAATACACAATTCATAACACCAATAAGCAAAAAAAAAAAAAAAAAAATTGAAGTAAATTCAGCCAGTGTCAACCTTCCATCTTCAAAATGAAAAATACTACACTATCTTGCACAATGTGGAACACATAAGTAAAAACTGACATACTTACTAAGGACTTTGAAGGAAGCTCACAGCATGGTTAAATTGTGTTTTTATACTTGTAAAAAATAAAGTTTTTTTTTTGATACCACTGGTATCGCTTTACTTATCAGAAAAATCTGTTGGTTACAATGTAACTCAGTAATACCCCTCTTCAAATGCTTAATGTTCAATATCTGGTAATGCATAAGTATCTTTTATACTGCAATAATTGCCTTTATTTTATATTAATGTAATTTAATTAGCAAATGAAAGTGTAATAAGTAATGTATATTACTTAATGTCTGCAGATGTGTATTACTGAATGTCTGTTTGAAAATGTTTGTAATATGGTGGAGCTTTTTTCCCTGGGATCAGCTGAAAGGGTTTTTTTTTTACTAAACCCAGTCAGACAAACCTGGAAAACAAAAGTGAAATAAAAATAAACAAAATAAGATTTTTCTTTTGCACTATGTACAAGACAAAGTTATGTAGCAATTATAATATATTGTGTTCTACCACACACCCAGCGCTTTAAATCAAATGGCCACAGCATAGCAATTTAAAGATTAAAATATTCTCTTGAGAGTAAAAGTTGAAAAAGTCCTGGACCCCCCATAAATACAAAAATAATTACATCATTTTCATATTCTTAAGCAGCATCTCTAGTTACAACATTTCAATTATGAATGACTTCCTTTCTCCCCATCTCAGTTATTATTACTTTTATTGCTACTACTTTGATCTTTGACCCACACACACATGCAAGTGAGCATGCTCACTCACACAAACACATACACTCACACACTCACCCACCCATCAGTTACAGCCCCTTGTACAACTGTACATTTTGGATATTTGCCTGAGATCAACTGAATAAATAAATGTATAAATAATGGCCCAGAAATGTATCTTAGCAGTGCAACTCCCCTCTGCGCTCTTAACTTATTAGCTCAAGAATCAGAAACAAGGAACAAAACCAGGAAGAGTTTTTAAATATTTCTCTTAAATATTTAGAAAGTTGATAGAATAACAAGCTTTGCATTACTGAGCATTTTCTGAAGGAAACAAAACCTGAAACTCACATGCCTGGCATTACACAATGACTGCAATCTGCAACAATTTGCCAGAAGCCACTGATTTTACTAGAAATAGATTAAAATATGTCTCAGTTCTTTGGTCAAGAATTCTGGACAATGCCAAAAAATAATGGAGGAGAGAACGGGATGAATTTTAAATATTATTTTCTCAAGAAACAACGAGAGCATGGGATTTTGAATGTAGATCATTAAAGGAGAACAACAATAACCATACAGAATATTATACTTATAAAGTAGCAGAAAGTATTCTAAGAACTAAGTCAAAATGGGAATGGAGAAAAGAAATTCTGCCAATAAGGATGACTGCAATTAGGAATATAGACAACAGGTAAGAGAAGGCTGGAATTTACTGGCTAAAACTGGAATGGGAACCAAGGTATTGGGAGCAAATAATTAGTGAGGTTAATGTAACAGAATGGGAAGAGTACAAGAATTAATTTGGACTGCAGGCTATAGATTGGCTTCCCTATCAAGGACTGATATCAGATTATAGACAAAAAAAAAAAAAAAGAAATAGGGCAATCCTAAGCAAAAGACCAGCACTGATATAGTTTCTGGTAAAATCCAGAACAGAAGCAGCTGTTTAAAAAAGGGATAGTTAGTAAAGTATATATATATATATATATATATATATATATATATATATATGTATAAAAACAATGCATGATAACTATAAGAATCAGTCAGAGGAAGTTAAAAAGGATTGGGAAGAGAGACTTGATAAGCAGTTCACAAAGAAACAATCGGGAGATATATTATGACTCCCAAATATGCAACAAAGTCTAGAAGATTTGGGATCTTTGCTTGGAAGTATTTACATAGACATTTTTATACCCCAAGTAAACTCCAAAGAATTTTTCCTCACGTAGATGGCAAATGTTTGAGGTGTGATAGGGAAAAAAAAGATAATTGGGAACATTTTTGGGTGTGTAATGAGTTGGCAGATTTTAAAAATTCCCTACCGACTACTCTCAGTAATACTGGGTGAATAAATTAGTATAAATGAGGAAATTATTTTTTGAGCTATGATACAGATTTGGAATAGTCTACCGATAGTAATGTCTTGCTGAGTCTAATTATGGTGGTTGCCAAAAATGCAATCACCAGAAAATGGAAATCAAAGTCTAAATCAACTGTATTAAACATAGTGAATATAGTAACAGAGATAAAACAACTGAAAATGAGATGTTTAGGAAATGGTAGGAGCAAATTACAAAGAAAAAATGGGAATTGTGGAAACAACACATGCGTAATAATATTTTAAACCCTATTCCTCCTCCAAAAGCAGGCAGGATTTGAATGAGCTATGTAATAGTCAACTGACAATGACTAGATGAATTATAAGTGATGTATAATGTTTGCTACTTAAAGTGTCAGTTTGGTTTGTTTTCATTTATATAAACATATGATTGCCTATGCCAAAAGTGATAATTTAATAAAGATGTTCCTTGTTTAAAAAAATGAAATGTATTTGTTAAACAGAGAAACCCAAAGGAAAAAGTGTCCCTTATTAAGGGTGACCTGGGAGCAGTAACGTGTCAAGTGAATTGCTCAAAGTCACAAAGTAGGCAAATGGATGTAAAAGGATTCAACACCTATACCTTTGACTACAGGAACCATCTAAGTGCCAGACAACTCCAAATCACTTAGAATGTTAACAGAGTAGTAACTGCTGCATGGACATGTATTGTTTGAGCAATAAAACATATGAAACTGTAATGACTGGCAGTCTTGACAGAGTTATCCTCAGTGATTTACCAAAAAAAGAAGTTAACAAGGGACATGGCATAAATATAAGGTGCAATCAATGATATTCTGAAAAAAACTGTAAACAGATAACAGGCAAACTATTTAATTTACTTAAAAAGTTAGAAAACATTGTTAGCACTTAGAAACATTTTCTGAATATTTGAACTAAAAACTATGAAACTCTAATAACTGGCATTACTGACTGACTATAAACCTGAGTGGCTGTTAAATCTCAGAGATTTGAAAATGATGTAGTGAGCATAGATTTGGTTGTTAACCCAGGCAATTACGGCTCTAAACTGTTATGGAGCCATTTGATTCTTTCTGCCTCCATCTGTTTATTATTTGATTTTGAGTAAATCACTTAACCAGACAGTGCTCCTGGGTTGCCCCTTTACCTGGATGAAAGGAAAGCAAAAAGACAAGGCATACATATGAAGCCAAGTACTCATTTACAGTTTCTCTACAATAAGAGTAAAGCAGGATCATGGCCAAATAGGGCCCTAAACAAAGTAATGGCCAGACACCCCCTCCGTGAACCATACTAATATTCCATTACCTGTCTCTCCCTTCCCAGTTACCATAAAGCACTGTTGAAACATTCTTTACTTTTAGAATGATCACAGTTTTTGGAATTTAATTAATTTATTAAAAGAAATTATAGCAAAAAACTGACAGCCATTTAATGAACAAAACAAAACACTCACATTAAAAAAGACAGCATGAGCAACTGTAAACTTCTCCTTTCAAGTCTCATTTATTGAAAAGGCATCTGATAATCTATTAAACAATAACAAGCATGCAGAGATTCATAGTAAAATAGCATATAGTGAAGCATAAACTATGGGTTATCTGAAAGGTGCAATATTTCAAAAGACAAATGTGTAATGAATTTGCTAACGGATTGGGGCAGCCTAATGGACACAAGTGTCTCTTTATAGGGACAGACCAGGAGCACTGTCTGATGAAATGACTTACTCAAGACTCATACTAGTCAAATGAAGGCTTACGAAAGCAGCACTACAGAAAGTGGTTCATTAACAGGTCATTGCCTCAACTCATCTGCACTAACTACCAACTTGTTATAGCCCAAAACATTGTATTTCTCACCCTTGTACCTGCAAAATAAAAAAAAGTTAAAATATTAACTATGATGCATTTTTAATGTAACAATAAACCTGTTCACTTCATTCCGCGTAGTTTATTCACAAACAACTGACAACAAAACAAAGAAGCCAAGGCTTGCATCCAAAGAACATGGCTCATATAATGAAGCAGTGTTTACTACAACTGATTACTTCCTTTACACCATAATTATTCTGGGATGCAGAACACACTTACACACACACACACACACACACACACACACACACACACACACACACACACACACACACACACACACATAGGTGACCTTCAATTACAGATCATCGTATGACTACGTACATTTAGAGGTTTTCTTATGATAAAATGAGTGAACAAATACACAAATAATGACTGAGAAAGTACAGTTGTGTACTCTTACCATAAATGTAGATGTTCGAGTGTGTTCACTGTTGCAGTCATGACTGTAGGGTTCTTCCTGTCAGCAGCAGCCCCCGATCGGCCAGAGTCCCAAAGTCTGGATCGGGCGTCAGCTAAAGTCGCTTTTATCCTGACGTCAATGCGTCAGAAGGTATAAAGACCTCAGCTGATGCCATTTCCCCAGTTTTTCTTGCCCCAGATGTCAGGTGCCCAGAAAGAAATGGCTAAAAAAGAAACCATGCCCAAAACCTCAACAGCCAAAATACCTCATAACAGATAATACTCAAAGAAAAAACAAAAGAGGGGGTAGGAGGGAGGGTAACCCAGACTGCAACAGTGAACACACTCGAACATCTAAATTTATGGTAAGAGTACACAACTGTACTATGTTCTTCGTGGTTCACTGTTGCAGTCATGACTGTAGGGTTGAGTCCCAAAGCTAAGAAAGGGTGGCTGGAAGAGAAACAGAGGGAGCGGTCACAAAACCTTGCAAAACCACAGAAGCAAAACCGGCCCTGGATTTAGAATATTGAGGGAGGTTGTAATGCTTAGAAAAAGTATGTACAGAACTCCCAAGTAGCAGCCTCCAAAATATCCTTGGTAGGAACCACACAAAGAAAAGCTGCTGAAGTAGCAGTAGCCCGGGTAGAATGAGTCCTAACATTAACAGGAACTGGATTACCATGATAAGAGTAACAGAACTTGATGCAATGGGCAATCCACTTAGAAATAGTTTGCTTAGTGATTGCTTTCCCTTGAACAGTAGGAGCATAAGCGACAAACAACTGATCAGATTTCCGGAATATCTTGGTCCTGTCCAGGTATAAACGAAGCTGCCTGTGCATGTCTAAAGAGTGCAAAAAACTTTCTTCCTCACTTTGAGGATTAGGATAAAAGGTAGGCAAATGAATAGACTGATTCAAGGCCACTGCCGAAACCACCTTGGGCATAAAGGTGGGATTAGTCCATAGAGATACCCTGTCCTGATGAAAAATAAGGAAGGGTTCCACAGCCATGAGTGCTTGCAATTCCAAAATTCTTCTAGCAGAGGTAATAGCTAAAAGAAAAGCAGTTTTCCAAGACAAAAAATTCAGATCCGTGGAAGCTGCAGGTTCAAAAGGAGACAAAGTTAATTTCTCCAAAACATAGTTAAGATCCCAAGTGGGAACAGGAGCCCTCATAGGGGGCCAAATATTCTTAGCCCCTCTAAGAAATTGTTTAAGTAATGGATGAGAAAAAATCAGAGGACCCGTATCGTAATGTGCAGAAATAGCAGAAGCATGAAGCTTAACAGACGAAAAAGAAAGGCCCATATGTAACCACTCTGTCAGATACTGTAAAATCAGAGGAATGTTCAGAACAGCAGAATCACCACCCTGGACTTGATTCCAGGTGCAAAATCTTTTCCATTTACCCGCATAAGATTTTCTAGTGCTGGAACGTCTAGCTTCAAGGATTACATCCATAACCTGTTTGGAAAGGGTAGAGGTGTTTACAGACCCTGGATCCACCAGGCAGCTAGATTCAGAGTTTTGACATGACTGTGCAGCATCCGGCCATCCTGTTGAGACAGTAGATGAGGGATTTGAGGCAGAATCCAGGGAGACTCCTGAACCAGGTTCATCAGAGTGGAATACCAGAATTGCAGAGGCCAATTGGGAGCCAGTAAAATCATTTGCGGTCTGTCCTGTTTTATCTTCAGAAGTACCCGAGGTAGAAGAGGAAAAGGAGGAAAAGCATATACTGAGAGGTGTTTCCAACTGAATGAGAAGGCATCCACTTTCCATGCTAGTTTGTGGTAGGTCCTTGTGCAGAATGTCGGAAGTTGATGATTCTGAGGGGATGCAAAGAGATCTACGTCCAGACATCCCCACGCCTTTATAATCATCCTGAATATCCAAACATCCAACATCCATTCGTGTGGATCCGAAATGTGTCTGCTCAATGGGTCTGCCAGAGTGTTGTCTTTTCCTGGCAGGAATTGCGCTTGTAAGTCGACACTGCAGGTCAGAGCAGTGTACCATAGAGTCATGGCTAATCTGCACAGGGGGTAAGAGTGAGAGCCCCCCTGCCTGTTTATGTACCACATCACTGTAGTGTTGTCTGTCTGTATCAACAATTGTCCTGGTAGAAGAAGGTCCCTGAAGGCTACCAGGGCATTCTGTACAGCTAGCATCTCCTTCAAATTTATGTGCAGGTGTATTTGCTCCTTTGTCCAAACACCCTGAAGACATCTCCCATGCATGCTCCCCAGGCATAATCTGAAGTATCCGTTGTCAAAACTTGGTTGGTCGGTGGAGGACAAAAAGGCTTCCCCTTGTTCTGTAGACAGGCTTCGGCCCACCAAATAAACTCTTGCTGGAGACAAGGCAAAATCGTGATCACTGTTTCCAAACTGTGGTAAATGTTGAGACCATACACTCTTGAGGTACCACTGCAGTTTCCTCATATGCAGTCTTGCATATGGTATTAGTAGAATGCAGGAAGCCATGTAACCCAAAGCCTGCAGAAATTTTCTTGCAGTCAGCTGTTTCATTGAAGCCAGGTGTCGGAAAGAAGAAGCCAGTTGCACTTTTTTGTCTGGTGTCAAGGAAGCCATCTGGGTTGTAGTACTCAGAAGAGCACCCAGGAAAGTAATCTGTTGTGTGGGTACCAGATTTGATTTCGTTAGATTCACTGTGAAACCGAGGTACTGAAGAAGATGCTGCACAAAAGCTATATGCCGAATTAGAGTGTCTTTGTCGTCCGCTTGAATAAGACAGTCATCCAGATAAGGGTATATCTGAATCCCCTTCTGTCTGCAAAACGCCATTACTGGTGCCAGGCACTTTGTAAAGACCCTGGGCACAGGAGATTAAGCCAAAGGGCAGCACAGATAACTGGTAATGCTTCGAGCCCGCTTTGAAATGCAGATACCTTCTGCACTCTTGCCTTATAGGAATATGCAGGTAAGCTTCTTTTAAGTCCAAAGTCACCATCCAAGCATTCTTGCCCAACATAGGCAGCAGCTGCTGCAGAGTGAGCATCTTGAATTTTGGTATATCTAGGAAGGTGTTTAGTACAGAAAGGTCCAGGATTGGTCTCCACGAATTTTCCTTCCTGGGAACCAGGACAAGTCTGGAATAAAAACCTTGCCCTATTTCTAAATTTGGTACCAATTCTATGGCCCTCATAGCTAGGAGGGACTGAACCTGCCGTTGCACCTCTGCCCACTGATGATTTGGCAGATCTGGCCAACCGTTCGGTTTTGGCAAGGTGTGGAAATGAAATCTGTAACCTCTTGAGACTATGTCCAGAACCCATTTGTCCTGGGTTATGTGGTTCCAATTTTGATAAAAAAGAGAAATCCTTCCTCCCAAAGGTGCTTCCAGGAGAGGAGCCCCTGGAACCAGAAAGGGAGAGTCATAAAGATTGTTTTTGGTAGGGTTGAGAGTTATCTTCACCTCCCTTGGGAGAGGGGGCACTCCACTGCCTATTCCTAAAAAGGGTCTGTGCCTGTCCCCTACCTCTGGAACGCCGGAATCTGCCTCTCTGAGACCCAAGCCCAGAAAGGACCAAGGTTTAGCTGGCCAGTGTCTGCTAAATCTAGGAGGTTGCACCTGTAGAAAATCCTTAACAGTCTGCATAGATTTGGCTTTGTCCTCCATTTTCTTTAATACCTCTTCAGCTTTGGACCCAAACAGAACATCGTGCTGCAAAGGGGCATCCAAAAATTTGGCTTTAACCTGATCCGGCAAGCTTTGTTCCTTTAACCAAGCATGTCTTCTAATAACTGTGCCAGTTGTTGCAGCCCTACAAGAAGCTTCCAAAGAATCAAAAACACAATGCAGGGTATGTTTACCCACCTGTTCAATAGCATGCAATAAATTCTGTAACTCCTGATTATCCACACCAATAGAAACAGCTGACATATTTTGTTTAAATACAGACAAAAGGTATTGCTGATACTTCAGCATATGGAATTGGCAGTTCAAAGCCCTAATAGACAATGTAGCAGAAGTATAAACTTTTTTACCCCATCTCTCCAAAGCCCTGGACTCTCGGTCAGAGGGAATAGGATTTTTATCAGAGGCCACTTTAACACCCTTAGGACCCTGAGAAATTGTTTCCGGATCAGGTGAAAGATTCTTAAAAAGAAACTTGTGAGAATCTGGAACCCTATAATACCTATCCGGTTTGACCGGAGCAGGGGGAAAAGAATCAGGAGAGAGAGAAGCTTCCGAAAAATCATCTACAATGTCCAATACAGGGGGAATAGCCAGAGGCCTATGCTGTGGGAGAAGAAGAAAATCCCTAAGCCTTTTCTTGGATTCAGAGAATTCCTGCCCTTCCCAGTGAAAATGCACCCTCATATCATGCAAAGTTTCACCAAAAGAATAATCCTCAGGAGGAGAAGCTGAAGGAAAGGAATCTTCAGCATCAGAATCCTCATAAGGAGGAAAAGAATAATCCTGCTCAAGGGAAGAAGCAGAAGAAACAGAAATTTGGTCTGAAGAATCATAATCGCACTGTAATCTAGGCTTCTTGTCAGGAGGGGGATGTGAACCCCTGATCATAGTAAAGAGATCTTCAGCCATCCTAAGCATCTTCCTCGGAGGCCTAGGACCCTGATCAAAAGGTGCCTGTGCTTGCCATTTCACTTTAGCTGGAGCCTTAGACTTTGTCTTTGAATGTAAAACTGAATCCACATTTACAGGAAGCTGCGAAGGCCTGAGTACTCCCTCAGAAGCTGGTACCTGCCTACCGGCTCCAGACCCAACTGAGGGAGCAGTATCCGAAGGTCCAGTCCCTGGCAATTCTGAAGACCCCATCAGCTCCACACCGGAGTTGGTACAGGCAATTGGTTCAAAAGAGGCAGATGACAGGGGCTGCAAAGGCACCTCACTGATGACCGAAGTACAGTTTTGTACCTACCATAAATGTAGATGTCCGATAGGAATGCATCTGCAGTCCTTACAAATGGGTTGTCCTGTCGTCAGGCAGCCCTTCGGTCGGCCGGATTCCAAAGTCTGGGTCTGGCCTCGGCTGGTGTCACACTTCACCCGACGTCATAGCTGCAGTTATTCGGGTATAAAGGCATCAGCCGACGCCATTTTCCTCAGTGTTTCTTGCCCCAGATGCCAGGTGCCCTCTAGGAAGGCTAAATTTGGATAAATGCAAATGATTCCAAATAGTAGAGAGCAAACAAAAAATAAGCATGTATGTACATATATACAAACAAATACACCATAATAGATTCCCCCAGCTAGCTACAAGATGGGCAAATACCCTAGGAGTACCACAGAGGGGAAGGAGGGTGGGTAATCCTGACTGCAGATGCATTCCTATCGGACATCTACATTTATGGTAGGTACAAAACTGTCCTATGTCCTTCAAGGATGCATCTGCAGTCCTTACAAATGGGTAGAATACCATAGCCAAACTGGGGGAGGAGGAGAAATGAAATTATGGTGTAGTTAAGATCCCTTGCAAAACAGCAGTGGCAAAGCCTGCTCGGGATCTAGAGTATAAAGGTAAATTATAATGCTTGGCAAATGTATGCACGGAGCTCCAAGTAGCAGTCTCTAAAATGTCTTTGGTAGCCACTCCTCATAGAAAAGCTGTGGTAGTGGCTGTAGCCCTTGTAGAGTGAGGCCTGATGTTTTCTGGAGTTTTCTTCCCATGGTAGGAGTAACAAAATCTAATGCAATTTCCTATCCACTTAGAGATTGTCTGTTTTGAAATTGCTTTTCCTTCCATTCCTGTTGCATATGCTACCAGTAGCTGGTCTGTTTTTCTATTACCCTTGGTCCTGTCCAGGTAGTAGCGTAATTGTCTATGCACATCCAAGGTATGCAACAGTCTTTCTCCCCTGTTCTGTGGGTTGGGGAAGAATGTAGGTAGGTGGATAGCCTGATTCAAAGATACTCTGGAGACCACCTTAGGCATAAAAGTAGGATTTGTCCTCATGGACACTATCTTGATGGAAGATCAGGAAGGGCTGTACTGCCATTAATGCCTGTAGCTCAGATACCCTTCTTGCTGAAGTGATTGCCAGCAGGAAAGCAGTTTTCCATGATAAGTATTGTAATTCTGCTGTTGCTGCTGGTTTGAAAGGAGGGAGTGTCAATTTTTCTAGCACAAAGTTCAAGTCCCATGATGGCAATGGTGGCTTCCTAGGTGGTTTTACATTTTTAATTCCTCTCAGAAACTGCCTGAGCAGAGGATGTGAGAAAACTGGAGGATCCAAGTCGTATTCTGCTGAAATAGCTGATGCATGAATCTTAATGGAAGAATAGGACAGGCCTTTGTGGAAGAGCTCTGCCAAGTATTCCAGGATGTTGGCTATGTTTACCAGTGACACATTTTCTCCTTTTGCAGTACTCCAAATGAAATATCTTTTCCATTTTGCTGAATAATTTTTTCTTGTTGAGGGTCTGCGAGCCTCCAAGATAATGTCTTTAACCCTTTGGGATAAATTTGGGTTATTTGTTCTTATGCAATGTTTCAGGCAGTCAGCTGCAGTGTTTTCAGGTTTGGATGCAGGGTGTTGTAGTTGCTCTGTGTTAACAGCAAGGGAACAAGGGGAAGGGGCCATATTTGTTCTCGAGACATGCTTCTCAGTAATGGGTACCAATGTTGTCTTGGCCAGTCTGGAGCTATCAGAATGATCCTTGGACGGTCCTCTTTGATCTTCAATAGCACCTTGTGCATCAAAGGAAGTGGTGGGAATGCATATGCTGTCAGGTTTTTCCAACTGAAAGATAGGGAGTCCACCTTCCAAGCAAGTGGGTGGTACATCCTTGTGCAGAATTTCTTTAGTTGGTGATTGTGTGGGGATGCAAATAAGTCTATTTGTGGGAGTCCCCATTTTCTTGTAATGGTTTTGAAGATGTCCGGATGAAGCATCCATTCGTGGGCATCCGTGGTAGTTCTGCTTAGTATGTCTGCTAGAATGTTTTCTTTTCCTGGTACAAAAATTGCTTGTAACTGAATGTTGTAACTCAGGGCCACATTCCAGAGGTCCATTGCCATCCGGCATAGAGGGTACGAATGTGTGCCTCCCTGTTTGTTGATGTACCACATAACTGTGGTGTTGTCTGTCCTTATCAACAGTTGACCTTGTCGAAGAAATGGCCTGAATGTCTGAATTGCCAGTTTTACTGCCAGCATTTCCTTTTGATTTATGTGTAGGTGCAGCTGGTCTTGAGTCCATAAACCTTGTATGCACTTGTCCAGCATGTGGGCCCCCCAACCGAGGTCTGAGGCGTCCGTTGTGATGGTTTGGCTTGGTTGAATGTTGTGGAAGGGCAATCCTTTGTTTGATTGACAGGCCTGAGCCCACCATTGGAATTCTTGCTTCAGGCATGGAATTATTGGAATTTGGGTTTCTAGGCTGTGCTTGTGCTGAGACCATAAATTCCTTAAGTACCACTGTAACTTTCTCATATGCAGTCTGGCATGTGGAACCAATATTATGCAGGATGCCATGAAACCCAAGGTTTGCAGGACTTTTCTTGCTGTTAGATGGTTCTGCTTTGTCAATGTCAAGAAGTAGAGAGGGAGTTGCTCCTGTTTTTCTACTCTTAGGAATGCCATTTGTTTCGATGTGTCCAGCTCTGCATCCAAAAAGGTTATCCTTTGGGATGGTATCAGCCTTGACTTTTTTATATTGACTGTGTATCCCAGGGCTTGTAGTAGGTAAATGACCCTTTTCAAGTCTTCTGCTAGCTTGTTTTTGTTGTCCGCTTGTATCAGGCAGTCGTCCAGGTAAGGGTAGATTTGGATTCCCTGAAGCCTGCAATGAGCAATTACTGATGCCATGCATTTCGTGAACACTCTGGGCGCAGTAGATAAGCCAAAGGGCAATGCTGAGAATTGATAATGCTCTGATCCTGCAAGAAATCTGAGGTATCTTCTGCAATTTGGTCGTATGGGGATGTGCAGGTATGCCTCCTTGAGATCTAGAGTTACCAGCCAAGACTCCTTGCCCAGCATGGGAAGAAGCTGCTGTAGGGTCAGCATTTTGAATTTTGGAACAATGAGGAATGTGTTTAAAGCGGACAGGTCGAGAATAGGTCTCCATTTGCTTTCTTTTCTTGGTACCAGGAAGAGTCTGGAGTAAAATCCCTGTCCTTGCTCCATAGATGGTACCTTTTCCACAGCTCTCATCCTTAATAATTGAGTTATTTGTTTTAGAGCTTCTGCCTTTTGATTTGGAGGTAGGTTTGGCATTCCTCTCTTCCCTGGTAGAGTATGGAAGTGAAACCTGTAACCTTGGTCTATTGTCTGCAAAATCCACTTGTCTCTTGTGATGTAATGCCAGTTTACTGAAAATAAAGCTAGCTTCCCGCCCAAGGGTGCTTCTAGTTGTTCCCTGGTAGGCGGTGCTAGAGCCAAGTCACTGTGATTGTCCTGTAGTAGTGGTGGTGGCGGTGTCTGTGGCTGCACCTCGCTGGTTGTTACCCTGCCACTGGCGTCCCCTGTAGGCACCCCTGGATTGACTTCTGCCTCATGAATGCCTATTCCTGCCTCTCTGAGCTCTGGAGGAGTCTGGAAAGGACCAATTCTTGGAGGGCCAATTCCTGCTAAACCTTGGAGGTTGGACCTGTAAGAAATCTTTCACTGTTTGGACAGATTTTGCCTTCTCTTCCATCTTCTTCAGCACCTGTTGTGCAGGAGAGCCAAACAAATTGATCTTGTCCATGGGAGCATCTTGTAGTTTTGATTTAACATGGTCTGGTAAGGCCTGCTCTTTTAACCATGCATGCCTTCTGATAACTGTGCCAGTCATGGCTGATCTAAAGAAAGCTTCCAGTGCATCATAGCCGCATTTTAAGGAATGGTTACTGACTTGCTGAATGTTATGTACCATTTCCTGAACAGATTTTTTGTCTAATGGTTCATCCGAGGACAGCTTTTTGGTTAACTGGTCTAGCATAAATTCTTGATACTGGATCATGTGGAATTGACAGTTCAAGGTCCTAGCTGAAAGAGTAGCAGAAGTGTAAACTTTTTTACCCCATCTCTCTAAGGACCTGGATTCCCTTTCAGAGGGGAGGGGTTTTTGGCAGAGGTAGCTGCTACAGCCTTAGGACCCTGGGAGATAGTCTCGGGATCTGCAAAAGGAGCCTTATACAAATGGTAATGCGTGTCCGGAACCCTGTAGTACCTATCGGGCTTAGCAGGGGCCGGAGGTAGTGAATCAGGAGCAGTACAAGCATCATTAAATGCATCATCTACAACAGAGAGAACTGGAGGTATGGCTAAAGGCCTATGTTGTGGTAAATGCAGAAAAGTTCTACGCCTTTTTCTAGAGTCTGGAAAATCCTGGCCCTGCCACTGAAATTGTTCCCTCATAGCATGCAAGGTTTCCCCAAAGGAAAATTCCTCAGGCGGAGAGGCAGAAGGAATGGACTCTTCAGCATCAGAGTCTTCATAAGGGGAGAAAGAAGCCTCTGGAGGGTTTGTATTAACTGAATCATCAGAGGAATCATCTGTAGAAACTGGCTCAGGGGGCTCTGCTCTAGGCCTCTTCTCTGGAGGTGGGTGAGAGGCCCTGCCTGGGTGAGGTTGGGATCCCCGGATTAAAGAAATGAGATCCTCTGCTAGACTAAGCATTTGTGAACTAGAGCTAGGCCTGTGAGAGGGGGTCGTAGCAGGCACAGATTTAGTAGTTTTAGCTGCTTTGGCCCTGGCAAAGGCCTTAATGGACATGGATGCAGGTGGCCTAGCAGCTCCACGTGCAGGGGTAGAGATATCCAAGGGGATAGTGTCAGATAATTCCTGAGAAACTGCAAGAGCAGGAGGGATTTCAGAAGCCGATTCCACCAGGTTGGAAGAGGCCTCGGTAGGAGGTAAGTTTTCGGCTGAAGGAAGAACCGCTTGCTCGGTTTCAGCCGAAACCGAGACACTCGCGGTTGGCTTAACCGCGGTTTCAGCCGAAACCGCAGACCGCGAGTGTTGGTCCTTTTCCTTGCGCTTTTTAGATATTTGCGTAGTCGGAGGATCCGACGGCATAATGTAAGCAAAATCGGAGCCGAAATACTCCTCAGCAAATTCCGACCGACGTCTAAGCGTCTGTCGGTTAAAAGAAGCACAGGCTAGACAAGCTGCTACGTTGTGGTCTGGGCCTAAACAAGGTAAGCAGTAAGAGTGGAAATCTTTATGAGGTATTTGTTTCCCACAAGTTAAACAGTTATTCACTTTTTCTGACATCGGCTGAGGCAAGAAAGAGTCCCCAACGGGGTACTTAGCTTTTTAGAAGTCTTCGGTAGTAGTAGAAGTATTCGGTAGTAGTAATCTCTGGTTCTGACCGACCGGCACTTGCGAACAGCTTCTGCTTGGCGCAGCGGCAAGAAAGACTGAGGAAAATGGCGTCGGCTGATGCCTTTATACCCGAATAACTGCAGCTATGACGTCGGGTGAAGTGCGACACCAGCCGAGGCCAGACCCAGACTTTGGAATCCGGCCGACCGAAGGGCTGCCTGACGACAGGACAACCCATTTGTAAGGACTGCAGATGCATCCTTGAAGGACATCCAGCAACTGGCAATAACTGAGTAATATCCTTTGCTGTGGACCTCGGAGGCCTGTCTGCATCCTTGTGCCTCTTACACACCCCAGAAGCCGGAAAAGAATCCGAAGACATGTTATAATTAAACCTTTTTCCAAAATAGTAAAAGGCAAAGTTATATCTACGCCTAATAGTACGCTGATTAAACCTAGCACAAAACACACAGTTAGCAACGTCGTGGTCAGGACCCAGGCAGGGAATACAGTAAGAGTGAAAATCCCTATGAGGTATTTGCTTCCCACAAGAAATACAATTATTAACTTTTTCTGACATCTGACTGGAGCAAGAAAAAGACCTCCCCAACGGGGTACTTAGCTTATAAAATGAAAATCCTGGGATTAAATCCAAAAACAAACAGGAACAGGCAGACCAGCATCAGTGAACTGCAAAGGGCACCACACGGCAAGAAAGACTGGGGAAACGGCGTCAGCTGAGGTCTTTATACCTTCTGGCACATTGACGTCAGGATAAAAGCGATCTCAGCTGATGCCCGATCCAGACTTTGGGACTCTGGCCAATCGGGGGCTGCTGCTGACAGGAAGAACCCTACAGTCATGACTGCAACAGTGAACCACGAAGGACATCAGTATTTCAACTTAATACTGTGAGAACCATAGAGTGGACCCCAGTGCACACACCCCATGCCCTCCCAACCTCCTATCTCAGGAATCAGAAACAAAGACATAACAATCAGGGACAGATTTGAAAACTTTAATACACTTAGAAAGTTGCATTAGCAAGCATTTTCTGAAGGATTCAAAGTCTAAAACTCACATTGCTGACATCTTTTATTGACTTTTAACTTTTATCAATGACAGTCTGTCAGAAAGTCACACGTTTTACAAGGATCAGACAAAAAAATCTGAGTTTCATTGCTCAAAGATTCTGGACAAAAACTAAAATATTTGGGGGGAGGACACAAAAGGAAAAAATATTTAATACCATTATTTTATCTATTTGTTAGCCAGGTAAACCCATTAGAGAAAGTGCCCCTTTTCAGGGGTAACTCAGGAGTACTGCCTGAGTGACTTGCTCACAGTTACACCATAGGCAAATGGAGTGGAAGGATTCAAACCATGTACCTTTGACTACAGGATGCAATTCATTAACAGCTCAGAGCCTTACGTGCCAGACAACTCTAATTCACTCAAAAGGTTTACAGAACAAAAACAGGTGTTGCATGAACATACACTTTCCAGTCAATGAGGATTATGAAACTCCTGACTGATTTACCTAAAAAAGAAGTTAAGGAGGTTTGGTGTGGACTGTTAGGATCCAAGTTCTTAATGAGTTGATTCAAGGGCACAAGGTTTGATTCTTTCTACCTCCATCTTTGTGAATCTGAGTAAGTCGCTTAACCAGAAACTCCATAATGGGAGAATACACACACACACACACACACACACTACGGTAAACACTACTTCCCTAAAGAAATTTACTTCTCTTTTCCAACTGCTTAAAATGTAGTAATGGACCCTTCCTTCTCTCTTAATCTGCTGACCAGAAGACATTCAAATGGCACACTAGACAGTCAACTGTCCTTGAATTGTGTACTAGTTTAAATATGAATGCATGCCCTTCTGTGATGTGCTCAGCTGACACCAAACATTAGGTTTATTATTCTCAGCATTTTTTTTAAGTATTCCTAGGGACTGGGGCACTCAGGGACACACACACGGGAGAGGGGTTCATGCCCCCATGTGGCCCCCACTGCACCAACTGTAGTAATCTGGCTCACCGGCAGCAGATGCAAAACTTGGTAATCAAGCTGTTGGCTGTCATTTTTCAGCTTTCCCATAGAACACCTGCATTGAAGATCTGTTTATCTGTTAATGAGCTGCTTCCTATAGTCTAGAGTTTGATTCCCTCAGCCTATATTTGCACTGCTGTATGACTGTGTGTAAATCAATAAATGGGACAGTACTCCTAGGTCACCCCTGAAAAGGGGCTCTTGTTTTTTTGAGGGCTTACTCAGTTTACAAAAAAAAAAAAAAAAAAAAATTAAAAATCTATGCTGAATCCACACCACAATAATCCTACTCAATTAACAGTGCAGGAGCTGGAGAGAAAAGGAGTGAGTGGTGAATGCCAGCTTGCCCTTCCTGGGGGAGGGTGTCAACCTGGCTCACTGCATTGGTGACACCTGCAGCACTGCAAGTGTATCACCTGCAGCAAGGAGGTGGCTAGTATGCATACAATGTAAGTGCTGTACCTCTTGGCTGAAAGACTTGGTATGTGCGATATCATGCATATGCCTCTTAGCAGCAGCAATGATGCAGCAGACAAATAGTTAGGAGCAGCTACAAAAAAACTTACCCTCCCAGCAGTTGACAGCACCACTCTGGGCATGAGACTGTCACCTTCCAGGAGAACGAATGGGCCAGGAGGTTCTCAGCCATAGGAGGAACAAATGGGTCTACTTAGTGTATGAGAGGTAGGACTGATGGCCATGGGGGGGGTTCCTAAAAAAATTAAATATGCACTGGCTTCCAGTTGCAGCTAGATCTGTATTTAAGATTCTTACCCTCATCTGTCAAGCCCTGCATGATCTGGGTCTTGCTTATCTGAAAGAGCAGTTGAGACTTTATGTTCCAACAATGCAGCTCAGATCATCAGGTGAGAAGCTGTTAGTTTCTGACAGCATGGATGGAGAAGTCTGCTACATTTTATTTCTTGCTCTGGTCATCTGGATCCAGCTATTTTCCCTGATTCAGTTGTATGAGTTGGAGTCTTACTTCTGGCAGCCCCTGATTCAGGTAGAATACAAGTCCAGCAACAGCAGTCAATTTACTCTCAAAATGGAACATTTTTAGATTAAATTTTATATTAACATAAAAGTGTTATGTTTCTAATTACTATACTTTACTGTTTTTTTTTTATTTTTGTTTGCTTTGCTTCAAACAACTCGATTGCTGGCTTTGGAACAATCATTGCATTCATTGCTTTTCTGAACAATACTTTGAATTAAATATTTCAAAACCATTCATCAATAAATTATGCATGGTAGGAAGAATTTTTAACATTATAGGAACCTGTCAGAGACCCACCACAGAAGCTAGGGTAAAATTCTAGGACCAAACATTATGCTGCTTATTTTCCTAAGGCTTCACTGGCAGTTTCAATTAACAAAATATTGTAGAACACTCACTCACTACAATTTCATTATTTATGCTTAATTTATATCAAAGGATAGGCAAAAGAACAAGTCTGTGGGAGCCTTGTCAAATTCTGTGTCTCGACCTTGTGAAGAGAGACATTTGTTTTTCTGAGGGGAGGCTGCTCCCCATACTCTCTTTCATAAATGGCATAGGATCTTCTACTTCTATCTGAGCTATGAATAAGTCAGGCAGACTGGACCATAGTTTAACACCTCAAACAAGGACAGCAATACAGGAGTGCATAACTCTATTTGCACTGTAATAAAGTACCAACAGTGGAAAGTGAATCCATGCATCTGATGTAGGAATAGTACCCCCGGCTTTCTGATCTTCTTGGCCTCAAAGGTAAATGTGCCACCTGCTGATGCACTAACACTGCAAATATTAAATATGTGGGTTGCTAAAACAAAATGCGCATGGGTAAGCAACAATCAGTGTTGGTGATCCAGTTTGCATGGAATTTACCCACAAGCGATGGAGTTAAACCACAAGAGTGAAGCCAGAGTGGACTGAAGGAAGGACACGTTAGTAAGGATTATACAACCCACAGCCCAGTCACCGATTACTGCTATGACACCTTGGTCTACCTTTTTAAGGGATTTTACTGATGTGAAGCATTTGTTAAACATGTACTTATGGAGAAGCATTTGTTAAAAACAGGCCCTACATCAATGTATTTTATTGGGTGGCACAGTGGTACAACAGTTAGCATTGCTCCATCATAGCACTTGGATCTCAAGTTCAGTTTTCTTTTGGGCTGACTTTTATATGGGGGCTGCGCATCCTCTCTGTATTAACATGGGTTTCCTCCAGGTGCCTAGGTTTCTTCCCTCATCCCAAAAACAAACAAGATGTAAACTGGAGAGCCGCCAAACTGTCCACAAGTATGTGTGTTGTGTGCCTTGTGTGTGTGTGTGTGTGTGTGTGTGTGTGTGTGTTCTCTCACAAACTAGCATTCGATCCAGGAGTAGTTTCTCTGCCTTAACCCCAGTGAGTGTTGGGTTAGGGTCCATCTCCCTTGTGATCCCAAAATGGAAAATATGGGCAACTGAAGAATGAATAAATGTTTTATTTGTTTAAAAATTTGTTGAGTAAGTTTATTTATTTTGGCTATGTTTTTATTCATGTCTTTTAATGTGCTTTTTATATTGAAAGTTACCAGTGTGTCTCAGATTTAACTGCAATCACGTTTGGGTTACTTGTGCCTAAAATACATAGGCATTTATTTCTGCAATTCTCTTTATATAACTGTCTATGGAAGTATATTGTGTCCACAATAAACAGTAAAAAGAGTCCTCCTTTCAAAGAATATGAACAGAAGTAGATTTCTTTAAAAGTGCTTTCTTGATTTGGTCCCTAATGCAGCCTGTGATGTTTTTTACTTGATTTAAGCATCTGAAGGAATGAGATTTCAAAAAATGAGTGGTCAGCTGCCTGCACCAGTGTTTCTCAGGAGTATTCACCCTCTACCTGAAGGTATTCTAAAACAGTTGTTAATGTTTTAAATCCATTCTAGCAATGCAAAAGGACCAGCTCAGAAAGGTTATGACACTCATCTGCCATGGTGCTTTAGCACAAAGGCACGCAACATCACATTGGGCTGTCTCTGTGGTCATGTTACATGCTAACGAGGCATTCTTGGGGATATGTTAATTAGCCATTTGCTCTCCCCTGGAAATGCATGTAGTGAGGCATTTATGCACCTGCATGATTAAAGTAACCCACAGCCACTCCTGGCCACGTGTGTTAATGAACAATGGCAAAAGCTCATGTTTACCCAGTATGGTAGAGGAAAGTGCTAGGGAGTTTAGCAGACTGGTAGTGTTGGGAAGGCTGCAAACATGTGTGTGTGTGAGTGTGTGCCTGCATGGAAGGCCGCAGTGGGGTGGGGAGGTACTTATGAGATAGGTAGGGTAGGTGTGTGTGTGTGTGTGTGTGTGTGTGTGTGTGTGTGTGTGTGTGTGTGTGTGTGTGTGTGTGTTTTTTTCTATGTGTATATATGATCAGTTGAGGGGCTGTGTGTGTGTGTGTGTGTGTGTGTGTGTGTGTGTGTGTGTGTGTGTGTGTAGGAGGCTGTCACATCTCCACACTCCCTTAGACTAATGAGAAAATCTTGCAGTACTGGTGTGTGGGGGTACCACTACACACCAAGGATACTCTACTTATCATACTTTAAAGACACTTATAAAAATATAGGTTCATAGGTAGGTACTAGGCTATCAGCCCTAGGGCCTACACAAGCCTAGCCAAAAAGGTACCCTGGCTTTCGCCACCCAAGAAAATTATTTTCCTGTGCCCCTGTCGAGCAGAGCCACAGAGGTGATCCCGGGGTGAATTTCCTATTTCCCATGCAATCATCAAGAGGACCCAGGACTGAACCCTAGAAAGAAGAAAGAAGACGAGGGTGGGAGGGACCACTGGATACCAGTTATACTCTGGATAGAGTGCTTTAAAGACACTTATAAAAATTAAGAAAGACTTTGTGGGTCAGGAAGAACACTAGACAGCAGGGATACTGAAAATTACATGCCTGAAAAGCACTAAAAAGATTCAAACTCTGGACCCTCCAACCTCACAGACAGGATATCAGTCCTCTGCACCACCACTAGATACCAGGACTACTTAAAGTGAAAAGATTCAAACTCTGCACCCTTTACCCAAGGAGCAAAAGCAGTAACCCACTACACCAATCTGTAAATGTATTTTTTTTGTACATAAGAAGTACAAATTTCCAATGTCAGCCATGATCCAATGCTCATAACAAACTGAGTCACAAAGGATAATTGGAGAAGCAAATACAAAGCTAGGAGGAACATGAGATGATCTTCAGATGACAAACTATTACCGAACTTGCTTAAAAAGTTAGTAGAGCAATAGCTGTAGCATCACAATGCATGTTAAGAACACTAAAAAGAATGAAACTCTTAATATCAGGCATTATGAACTATGAGGATCCATGACTTACAGTGTCAGGGACAAATAAGAAGTGGCATCAGGGGCATTTTAACAACTCAGAGACAGATACGAGGTATGTGGTGTGTGTGTGTGGTTAACTACCCAGGAAAGTGCCAATATCACTTGCTGTGGTTAATGGTAAATTAGAGTCATACAAATTAGTCAATAATGAGGTCTTTCCTCATTCTGACTAACATGTCTCTGAACTGCACAACTATGCTTCCTGTAAACAGCCCCCTTTTACCACCAGCTCTTATCGTCAGTAGTTTTTTCCTAAATTCTCAGGATAATCTTTTCAAGACTCTTTAAACACTTGATGGTTCAGCCCCTATTCCAGCATGTGGTTGGGATGTAATTCATTTGGAAATTTTACTTCCGCAGTTACTTCTGCATGTACTTCTTTGCATACAATGATGGACACTCACATTTTCCATTGGCAGAGAGATAGACTTGGGGGGACAGAACCAACTGCCAAATTAACCATCAGAATATATATGAAACTGTTGGTATATCTGGGATTGCATTAGGCTCACTGGTAAACTCACACTACTTAATCTACTGTTCACACTCTGCATGCCATTTTAAGAAAAAAAAATGCCCATGTTCTTTTATTTATTGTGATATTCAGATGAATCTACTTTTATTTTAAAAATTCTGTTTTACGTTTTTCAGAACTTAAAAGACATAAAATCTTCAAGTTTAAAACACTTGTAAAACTGAAATTTCAATAAAATTAAAGTAGATCAGATTAGATATGTTGATACATGTGTAGAAAAGTGATTCATATGGTTGTAACAAAGAGATATACTGCCAGCACAGCTATCTGGAATTTTGTAAATAATTATATGTAATTTGTGAATACCAACATGATCATATAAGATGCTTGTGTTAGAAGTATATTAGAACTGTATGTCATAGGTAGGTACTAGGCTATCGGCCCAAGGGTCCATGTAAGCCTAGCCAACAAGGTTCCCTGGCTTACGCCACCCAAGAAAGTTATTTTCCTGTGCCACTGTCGAGCAGAGACACAGAAGTGATTCCCGGGATGTATTTCCTATTTCCCATCCACTCATCAAGATTTTTCTTGAACAGTGCTAATGAAGATCTTTGCTTGACACAGATGGGTAGCCTGTTCCAGAGTATGGGAAGTCTCTGGGACAGGACTCTATCCCTCCAGCATGTCATGTTTATTGTGGTGACAAGGTTTAGGTCCCTAGAGCGTGTAGCTCGGAGGACGTCATGTGTACATCACACTCGTTTGTACAGACTTGTGTTGAAAAAGGTTTTTGCAAAGTGCTTGAAATGTATCCCCAGTGTGCCCTACTGGAACAGAACAGAAATGTACATGCATTATTGTAACTGTTTAAATATATATATTTTACAGTGGAAAATGGAACACAATTACTTTATGGCTATGCAATGAAAGATGATATATTTCAGTTTCAATGCAGCAAGGAGACACAATGTCTGTAAAAGGGAACTTTCTGTATTTTTCTGGAAGTGTTTTATTGTTGTATCACTTCCAGCATCTGCCAAAGATCTGAGGAAAAGCCCTTGTCTATTTTTTTACAGGTAGATGCTAAATGTTACCAGCTGCCATCAATGGTTGTTTTGGGCCTGAGAACTAGGAGTCAGATGACAAGAAATGATGTTATTCTGCAAGTTATCTCAGCAGTAATATTTGAGAACTGTGTTAGGCAGCCACAGCATTCTGTATTCTGTCTTTGACTTGACAATAACTAGAATATCCATTCACACATCTGCCTTGCTCTTAAGTTAACTAGGGTATAGTAACTCTCTTAGATACACACAGGAATACAGCAAAGCTTAGTTTAGATAGTTTTCTTTATTTATTTGAGACTGTCCTGTAATGTTGTTTTAAATATGTTCTGTGGTTTTGAACTCTGATGTCACTGTGAATATATATTTAGTACTGTCTTGTTCTTTTACTTATTATTAAATATATTTAAACTTTTCATTGTGGCTGATTTGTGTAGAGATATTAAACTTCTGAGAGCACTTGCATATGTACTTGGTGACACTGTGTATGCCACTCCTAAAAACCTTGCTCTTGGTCAGACTACCATTTGTATTAATAGTAACATTACACAGTAAGATTTGAAACTGTTTGTCAAGAGCCTTAAAGTAGCTGATGAGGAGTCATCTGGTGGCAGGGATAACTACCTTATAGTCTGGGCAAAAGGGGGCATAACTAGTCAACCTGTGCCAGCCTTTCCCAGGTGTGTGTGTGTAAGTAAATCAAACCTCAAAGAGTGTCAGCTACTTGGGCAGGGACACAAAGCACTGGTTGGACAGAAAGGGTTGCTGGAGGTCTTGGCTTGGCCACTTAGCTGAGATCTCAACTCTATAGCTGTGTCAGTGGGGAGTCTTATTGGGGATCTGAAGAAAGAGGGAGAAACCAGCCACAGACTGACTGTGGTCTCTGTGTGCTCTTAAGGGAAATTGCACTTGATGCAGAAAGCTGCATCTGAAAATACCGTGTGTACCTTGTCATCCTTTTAGTGTACGTCTCCCACTTGTGCCAGTGGTGAGGATTGAGGTTCCTAGATTACTGGTCCAGTGGTGGGTCATCACAATGGTTATGCTTTATTATTTTGTAAAATTAATAATGGATTTTTTTTACCATGGAATTCATCTACCTGTTTGTGTAGATATTTTTTTCCTAGATTATTCAAAATTTAGCAAAAGGTAGAGCCAATTTCTAATTAGCTGACTTTTTCTCCATGGTTTAGATAAGTGATAAATCATGAAGGAATATGCACTGTACTGACTGCTAATGAGGCATGAACCCAATGAATGAGTGCCTTACAAGTTCCTTCCATTGAACGTGCCATTCTGTTTTGGTGTAAAACAATCTGCAATGAGCAGTCATATAATCCCACTTGTCATCACATTAATATGTGATGATCAGGGGCTAAAGACTTTAACCCCTGAATGACTGCCATCAACATTTGATGTGCAATGGAAATAGCAGTATAGAGACTGCCTCACATAACTGCTACTCATCAAAATACAAAGGGCAATGAGCTGGGTATATGGCAACTCTGCACAGATACAGAACAGAGTTATAATTACTGGATCCTCGGGGAGCTGGCAGAGCGACATAGAGGTATGGAAGTTTCCATCCTGATGGAGGGCAGTCTCAGGGGTCTTCACCACATACAATTCCTAATGGAGGCCAGAAATATGAGAGGAAATGTAGACCAAAGAGGGGAATGAGGAGAATTTGACAACTACTGCAACGGAGATGTGATATGTTAAAATACCCCCAATGCATGCCTACCCCTTAGATACAACAGGGACTGCAGGAGAGGTGAGAAATGAGTGGTAGTTTATAACATGGAAAAATAAATGGTACAGGCAGTGTCCAACATGAGTCTTCCAGGACATCCCTTAGATTCCACGTTAGCCCCTGACCTAAATTAGAGGCGATAGGAGCATTGGGGTACACCATAAGGAATGATGCATAGGCAGCAAATAATCATTGGATCACCAAGATTTCATCCACTGAGACTGAGTTTAGTGCCTTTCAGTCCAATCTTATCAACAACAATTAAAACCTTACTAGAACTGCTTAATACACACACGCACACACACTCACATAAAATTTTCAGAGCTGAGGAACAAATGATGACTCCCTACCACCAACTTCTTCCATCCCAAATGAGTACGATCTGTCGACATTTAGTTAAAACTAACAAAACAAGAACACATTACTTTTCCCCTTAAAATAAGCTAGCCTTTAAATATTCAAAGGGTAGCACTAAACTCTAAATACTCTGGGCACAGGAAGCAGCTGTTAATAAGCTGCATCCTGTGCCCAGGTAACACTGTTTGAATCTTCCCACCTTCATTTGCCTACTTATTTTCTTTTCAAGTAAATAAACAAACAGTAAAAGGTTTGCAGAATAAATTGAAAGTAAAACATTCAAATAGAAAATGGTCAAAAAAATTCTTAGTAACATCTAGACTAGAAACTATTTGGTTCTGGAAGAAGACATATTGGGCCCTTACTCCTTCTGGCGTTTCAGTCTAAAATAGAATTGAGCTTTTTACTGGTCATATAGCCTGAGTAGTAGCTTTAAGAGTATCTTCCAGCAAGAAAATTAGTGACTGCTGTGGCTTCAGCACTTCTGCTACTCCCCAAAGTTGATTTACTGTGGCTTTAGTTTCAATTTTAGAAAAATCCCTTCCTGTTTCCACAATTGCATACTTCTTGAAGGTAGGGGGAAGACAGTCTCAACAGCCAATCGTCCAAATAAGCCATCACCAAGTGCCCTAACCAGAATCATCAAGCAGCAGACTGTAATGGTGAAGTGAAGAAGCAAAGCTTAGTGCCATTTCCTAGCTTCCATACAGTTTCACAATAGGAAATGCACAGTAATAAAACATTTTACAGTATGATTTTGTTAAAAACACAAGTACACTAAAGCTTCTTTTAGCTTTTTTTTTCAATTATGCCCACATATACATTTTTTTAATCAGATGCTGTTCTAATAAGTTTCAGATAATAAAAATCACATTTCTGTCTGGATTTCAAATATAAAAATAAGAATAAGTACCAAGTTGGTTGGTCGTCCGTTGCAATAAAATGTCCAAAAATGATGACCAAACGCAGCGAGCTAAAAGAACTTCCTTTATTCTGGCAAAATAGTACAAGTACTAAGTACTTTCACAGAACGCATCTGCTTCTTCAGGTGATAATGTCTATACTTTTCCTTGGGCTGTTTTTATGTTTACTAGTTAATACATTAATTAGATAATCATCTAATTAAAATCAATAAGGCATTTAAAGTTATATGTCTCTATAAACTACAAATATATACATTACATATAGACATACACATAAAAACATAAAATACATTAAAAATAATAGAAACATTTAATGTGTTTACTTGATACAATTATGTAAATAATTTAATTCAGGTTTAAGAGAAAATACTTCATTGAGCCCTGGGGGGGGGGGGGGGGTACATGCATTAAAATGCAGTATCCATTTATTTTCCTTTCAGTATAATTCTTAATGTCCCCATCCCTTTTCATTAAAGATTTAAAGATACATTCTCTAGAATTAAAAACCTGAACACATGCTGCTCATTTGTATTTAATATATGTTTATACAAAGAATTAGTACTAATTTGTCTCCTTATCGCCAACATTTGATTACTTATACGCTGTTTCAATTTTTGGTTTGTTTTTCCTATGTAGAATGCTGTGCATAATACACATCTTGCCATATAAATAAGGTAACTAGTATTACAATTCCCATATGCTTTAATAAAAAATTCTAACTGTCTTGAGGAATCTATAAAACTCTTGTTAGTATATATCTATATATATATATCTATATATATATATATATATATATATATATATATATATATATATATATGCTTACAATATACACATTTCCCACATCTATGTGTTCCTACATATTTGTTCTTGGGTAAACTATTGCTACATTGTGAATGTTACAGAATGTTAACACTTTCAGACCACAACTCAGGCTCTACCTTACAAACAAATGTCTCTGCTCCTGCATCATACCAGGACAAAACTCTTACTTATCCTGCCCTCCTTACAGAATACCGCTTCCTTTCTACCTGACCACTCCTATAAAATGTTACTCTACCCACAAGTCACCCACTCTACTTGTCTCACTATAATAACCTCCTTCCCTTCATCTTACACTTCTTCATCACGTGCACTTTCTAATACTTCTCGCTACTGTCATGACTGCTCTGCAACTTCTTCCTAGTTCTCTCTTCTGCTCTCTCAAACAAACAGATATAGCAGCAGTTTAAATGCATCTGTAACTTAATATGGTCAACACGTTGTATCGTAAAGACTGTAGAAATGCCTACAGACTCAACACGCATTTTATTTATTTATGTCATGTAGTGTAAAGTCCAAGACCAATATATTAATCCCAGGTGTGTGTGTGTGTGTGTGTGTGTGTGTGTGTGTGTGTGTGTGTGTGTGTGTGTGTGTGTGTGTGTGTGTGTGTGCAGGGGGGGGTCATGCAAGAAAGAAACCTGTGCAAACTATTACAACTAAAAAGCTGTAGGGTAACAGTTTGCACGGGTTTCTTTCCTGCGTGACTCCTCCACTCCCACACACGCACCTGGGATTAATTGCATAAAACAATATCTACTTTATCCACTGAAGCTAAATAAAATGTCTGGAAAGCAAGAACCTGACACCCTACAGATTTTCTGTTGTAATAGGTAAATTGCAATTTAGTTTTTGTAAAGGTTTAAGGCTTAAAAGGTGTATGCACAACAACAGTGAAGGGTTCCAGCCAATTGCCAGTAGATTGGGCCAGAATACCTTGAACACACACACACACACACACACACACACACACACACACACACACACACACACACACACACACACACAGTGTTAGTGTTCAGGTCCCAGGCATTTACTATTTAAATTAGTAAATTCTTGCTTTTACTTTCAACATAGTCTCTGTACTAATCACAGCTCTCTCTATAACACCCAAGAAACCCTGTTTGTGTACTTGGAGTGATAATTATTTAAAGTATTCCAGAGCTACTTAGATTAATCTTTTGTTAGATACTGATATTTTAAGATTATTACTCACATTAAACTGATAGTTTTTCAGCTCTTCTCCCTGTGGGGGCCAGGGCCCACTCCGTTTGCTATGCTCACTCTGCTCTCCACCCTGCCTCATCCCTGCCCTCCCACCACATCATTGACCTTATACCTAACCTGACCCCTCCCACACCTCTCTTCCACCTAACCCATAAGCTCCTTAATTATTTCCACAGTCATACCATACCTCCCAAGTACTCTACATCCCCACCCATTCAAAATAGGGTCATATAGTGCCCCATCCTGCTCATATTCATTCTCACACTGCACTCAGCCACCATCATGTCCATCACTACTTTTACCATGATCTCACTTCTTTCACTTACACTCTCTCTCCTAACAATAATCACAACTTTTCAGATACCCAACATACCTCCTACACCCACCTGTACAACCACCACACATAACCAACATTTTATCAAGTTACTCAGGCATCCATCCTAACTTATTCACAGCTAATACCTCTGTGCTATGCAAAGTAAAAATTCTACCTCTCCAAAGACATCCCCATTATCACACCACCAGTAGCAACTATACCATTTTTTAAGAGAAAATGATAAGTATAACCCACATAATTTGCCAAAGCATTATATCCCAGTGCCGTGATGTACAACCCAACCCAGGCCAAATCCCCCAGCCCCAGCAAACCTAGCAAATCTCTCATGCTATCAACCATAAATCTCCAAAGCCTTAGAAGCAAGATAGCTGAACTCCAGACGTGGATCTCACAAAACAACCCTGATTTTATAGCAGCTACTGAAACCAGGTTGAAATCATAAGTAAAAGACATTGAGATTCTCCCCCCAGGCTACTCATGCCTGAGAGCCGATCGGCCCCACAAGAGAGGAGGAGGAGTACAAATACTCTTCCCTAGCAAATATACATTAATTTCCTACTCAAAACCAACACCCAACTTCTCCCCAGCCGAAGTACTAATATCTATATAAACTTAACCATAAAAACATTTGCAGAATTGCTCTGTAGATTCCTCCAGGAAACAACATACCAATATTAGAAAACATACTTGCCTGGACTTCCCAAAACATAGATAATGAAACCATCATCTTAGGTGATGTTAACACTGATTGGCTAGACAGTGCCCACAACAACCACTCAGAAAACATAAATCTTTACAACTTCTCCCAACTAATTGAAGACATCACCAGACCCCACAAAAACAACAACTGGGACACCTCAATAGACTGGATATTAGTGTCCCACCCTAACAATATCATCACTGCAGGCATACTTCCTAATACCATTAGCAACCACCACCCAGCATATATCCTATGCAAAACTACCCCAACCCCAGGCCAACACCAGTACACATCAAACAAGTCTGACTACGTTCCAGCCATTCATATTTAATGAAACCTTAGCTGAAGTAAGTTGGGAACCTCTCAAATCCCTACCACTTAATGAGGCTGTTGAATTCTTTAACGCAACATTCCTAGACAGCCTAAATAGGCAAGCACCCACCCGCCAAAAACGAATAAAACATAACCATGCAAGCTGGTTCTTAAAATCCACCAAAGAAGACATGTCCACAAGGAATAAAATCTGGAAATCATGGCAGAAAAACAAAGACCTCTGAACTCTACTACAATACAAGCATCTCCGTAACCAGGCAAAATGTCTAATAACGAGTGATAAAAAAAGCCCACTACCTTTACCTACAAAGCCAACATAAAAATAATCCCAAAAAATTCTGGTCCTCCATCAACCAACTATTACACCCAGGCTCACAAAGCAACCCATCCCTGAGCCACGTAAAACCCTTAAAACTTGCCCCCCTCTTCAATTCCTACTTCACTGACACCATAGCTAACTTAACCACCATCTTTCCTACAGTTAACACCACCACCAAGACAGCAATTGACCAAATCATCCCAGAAAACAATCCTACTCTCAACTCCAACTTAAAATTCTCCCCTATACCTACTGCCACAATAAAAAAACTTTTACTTAAGATAAAACCCTGTACTCTCGCCCCTGAGAATCTACCCACACACTTCTTGCAGCTAGCTGCAAACTCTATAGCTCATCCCATCAGCATATTCATTAATAGATCAATTAAATAATCCCTTGTCCCTGACATCTGGAAAAAAAAGCATTCATTCTCCCCTTACACAAAGGCGGCACCAACATAGACACCACAAAGTTTTGACCCATAGCAATTCTCTTACCCCTCTCTAAAATACTGGAAAAATGCATCCATGCCAAACTCCTCAACCATCTGCTTCAAAACCAAATTCTGTCATCCACTCAGCATGGGTTCAGACCAGGACATAGCACTACAACCGCCCTCCTCTCCTTCCTTGATATAGTTAACTGGGCATGGGATTCTGGTAAAATAATCACTTCTCTTTTCTTCGACCTCTCCAAAGCTTTCAACACCATTTCCCACATGTATCCTCCTCTCTAAACTATCCACTATCCACCCTCCAAATTTCCCCACCTACACTACAATGGTTCAATAGCTATCTCTCCAATAGCAGCAACCCACTAATAGCAACAATCTTACTCTCCCTTCCTCAATACTTCCACAGGGGTACCCCCAAGGCTCCATACTTTGTCCTCTCTTATTTAGCATCTTTATTAACAACTTTCACTCCACTCTCCCACAATGCTCAGTAATCCAGTTTGCTGATGACTCTACAATAATATGCACTGCAAATTCCAGCTCTGAACTCCAGCAAATCACCCAGAATGCCCTTACCTCTACCGGATCCTGGATGCTTAATCATCTTGCCCTAAATCCGAAAAAAAACTAAACTAGTAATTTTTACCCCCTAGAAAATCCCCATCGGCAAATTATGGAACTCACTTTCACCTTCTATAAGAAACACAGGCAGCACCCTCACCTTTAAACAAATACTGAAAAATCATCTAAACTATTCCTGGCTATGTACCTGCTCTATAACCTAATCTCTCCCTTCTCCTTATATGATAACTAAACTCCTATGTTTTTTTGCTACTAGTGACTGATGATACTATCTCCATATTTATTTATTTTTTATCACTTGTTGATACTGGTACAATAATGCTGATTAATATATCTCTGTTTATACTGTACAACAATGTTGATGAATATATCTCTGTTTATACCTCTCTGAATTCATCTGACAACCAACTAAATTCCTGCTTTTATGTATATATTACTGTAATCAAACCAACTAGATTCCTGTTTTTATGCACATATTCTGTATATATATTACTGTAATCAAACCAACTAAATTCCTGCTTTTATGTATATATTACTCCAGTCATTATGTGTAACACTGTTTCTACTTCTGTACTTTTCTCCCAGGGTCTCCACTGAAAATGGGCTCTTTTAGGCCCAGTGGACTTTCCCGGTAAGCAAATGCAATAATTTAAACAAATGTGTATTTGGAGCTTTTCTCCCTGGGCCACAGCTGAAAAGGAGTTGTTTCAACTCGGTCAGACTTTCCTGATAGCAAAGACTAATTAACGAATACATAAATACATGAGCTAAAGAAATGAATAGTTGTGATGTTTTACATCAAATTAAAAAGAAACTGCTAAAGTTAAGAGCTATGTGTTCATAAATTTAAATATACATTTGTAAGTGTGATGGTTATTAATCTTTCAAAATGTTTAGCATAATAACTTTTAGTGCTACCTCATAAACTAGGTCACTTATGTTGCATCACTCCATCAGAAAAAAAGGTGATTTTGCAATTGCCATGTAGATACTTTTATGCTAGTGTTTGAAATCAACTTTTGTGGTAGAATAATACTTTTTTTTATTTAGTTTACCTACGTGTTGACGAGGTAAGCCCACTGACACAACTGTGCCTTTCCATAGGCAACCTGGGAACACTGCCTGATTATGTGAATTCCTGAGAGTCAAACAGTAGGCGAATGGAGGTGGGAGGATTCAAACACTGTTACCTGGGCAGGAAGCAGCTTATTAACAGCTCAGAGCATTAGCACTCTTCACTAACCTGCCAGAAGAGTGCAACAGTTAATGAGGAGGGCTCCCATAGATGCTGAAAATGTATTCCATAAATATTTAGTATCAGTATAGTTACAAACATGTTTGCCAACATTCTGGAAAGACTGGAACTAACCGTCAAAGACAATTAAGATTGTGAGCTACAAATGTTTGCTCAGTGACACAGGAATGAATCCCAAACTATGGCTCATATTAGCAAGCTCATGTGCTGGAGAAGTTGACAAACTCATTGGTTAATACTAGGGAGGTAGCCTAATGTGATATGGAGTTGTGATGAGGCAGTACAGTCCATAGCATATTGACCTGAGACGTGTGTTTGGCTCTGCCAAACTGCAGTAAGCAGTAGCATTCTGGTGTTGTGCACTGAATATGCACTTACTCATGGGGGAGTTTATAGCTTCGTCTCCTACAAGTAAGCACACACATCCACATCCTGTGTGCTGGAAATCTATGCCATCACTAGAAAAAAAATGAGGGAGCCATTTTACAGGTTTTCATGTACTTTAAGTCTGTATAAAGACTTCAGCTCCTTCATTAGCCATGACTTAGCAGACAGATTTAGAAGTCAAATAACTTTTGTGAAATATTTATTTGGGAGAAATAGAATAGTTAATTAAGTAGCTACTGAGATTAGGTCATTGACGGCCAGGATGTAAACCCACTTAAGTCCAAAAAGTTGATTCAGTATATATTTGATGTGTTGCTGTACCTTAAAAAGGATGGTAATTAGTAAAACAGAAGTTATTTAGAAGGAGGGTTGATGGTAAAGATAATAGGTTAGTTCATAGGTGTGTACAAGGCTAATGGCCCTGGAGCCTTTACAAGCCTGCCCCATAGGATTACCCTGGCATCATGCCACCCTCCTAGTGCTTCTGTCAAGTAGAGCCACTGGAGTGATCCCTGGGGTGAATTTTCTATTTCCCATCCACTCATCAAGATTTCTCTTGAACAGGGCCAGTAAGGTACTCTGCTTGACATATATGGGAAGTCTATTCCATAGCATGGGTAGTCTCTGGGTTATGAACCTGTCCCTTCAGCATGTTCTGTTGATTGTAGTAATGAGATTGAGGTCTCTGGAGCGTGTGGTGTGGAGGGATTGGCATTTCCTTAGATGTAGCATTTCTAACAGAGCTGGGTCAGACATGGCTTTGTAAGTCTAGCAGAGATCACCTCTAAGTAGGTGATAAGAGACAGAGAATAATTGGAGTTTGTTGAGTCTGTCCATATAGGACAAATGTTTAACACCTAGGATCATCTTTGTGAGGTACTTTTGTGGCCTCTCCAGTTGTTGCAGGTGCCTAGTGAGGTACATGCCAAATGGGGCATTGTACTCTATGAATGGCCTAATGAGGGAAGAGTAGAGGGAGACAATGACCTCTTTCTTCCTGGATGCAAAACCCATAGTAATGAGATGTGCCACACAGAAGGACTTTCTGACCACAGTGGCAACGTGGTGGTCAAAAGAGAGGTTGCTGTCAACCTGTGTTCCCAGATCTATTATAATGCCTTCTGTGTTCAGTGGACTACCATCATTGTGGTAATTCAAGGGAAATGGGTTTTTCCCAAAGGGGATGAAGGCACATTTTTTTGGCATTGAGCTTAAGGCCATGATTCTGAGACCAGTCGTTGGTCTCAGTGAGGCCTTTCTGTAGGATGCCAACATCACTTGGGGAGTTAATAACAGCTCCCAACTTGCAATCATCTGCAAACTTTGTCAGCCAGAGTCCTTTTGTGTTGGCCTGGACTACAGAGAAGTAGAAACTAAACAGGATAGGATCCAGGACCAAAGCCTGTGGGACTCCACTTGTGACTGGTCGGCAATCTGACTTTGGAGTTAGCTACTTTCACACTGTGGGCTCCATCTGTGATCCAGTTTGCAACCCACCTAGTGATACAGGGGTTGATGCCTAGCTTGGTAAGTTTTTCTATAATTCCTGAGTGGGGAATGGTATCAAAGGCCTTGGCCAGATCAAGATAGGCTGTAGAAGTCGACCAAGTTGAGCAGTCATGATCTACCCTTCACAAAACCAAACTGTGTAGGATCCAGAGTTTGGAGATTCCCTATATCCTTGTTTATTAGGTCCATGATGATCTGTTCCATAGCTCTGCATATCAGACTCGCCAGGCTAATAGGGTGATAGTTCCCAGGGTCTGTAATCACTCCTCCCTTGTGGAAAGGGATGACTGTAGCAATGCGCCACTCGGTAGGGACAAAGCCTGAGGTGAGGCTGTGACTGAATAGGGCACATAGGTGAGGTGTCAGTTCACTCTGTAGTTCATGTAGAACACAGCCAGGGATACTGTTAAAGTCCCATAGAAGCTATATTCTTGGCCTTGGACAGTACTGTTTTAACCTGTGTAGCTGTAATACTGGGTGTCTGGTCCTTTTGGGGGGGGGGGGGTAAAGTTAGCACTGAATCTGTCTGCCAGTATATTTGCAATATCTGTTGGCTCAGTATAGGAGGTACCATTTTGCAGTAGCTCAGAGCAAATCTGGGTATTGCCATGGAGATTCTTTACATAACTATAGAAGGCCTTGTGGTTGTCTTTTTTACCTTCTGTAATTCTGTTTTCATAGCTAGCTTTAGAGGATTTGATGAGGGATCTCAACCTTTTGTTATGGCTGATAAGGGAGTTTTTCCAGTCTTGGGACTTCACCTTATTCTGCATCAGTTTCCTCCTTCTGTTGGAGAGTTTGTTTATGGCAGGGGACCACCAGGTTGGCTTCCTTTTTTTGAGGAGAGCGTCTTAGTTCTATTGGGTATGGCGAGATTCATGCATTTGTGTATGTGTTCGTACAGTGCATTGGTGTACGATTTGGCGGTCATGCAACTATTCTCCATTTGCATGGATGCTGTGTAGATAGCCACCTCTGTTTTTAGGAGCCCAAAGTTATCTTTGGAGAAATTTTTCATGGTGGTCATCTTTGTTGGGGGGGGGGGGATTTCCAAGGTGATTAGTTTGTGGTCAGATCTAACCAGGGAGGGGTTGACTATTTGTGGAGAGCAATGGTCACACACATTAGTAATGACCAAGTCAAGGATGTTGCTACCTCTAGTGGGGGTAAGGAGACTGGAATTAATGAATTCCCAGAAATGTTGGGCAAGTGTATTGGTACATGAGTAGTTTTCCCAGTTAATGGAGGAGTAGTTGAAGTTGTCCAGTATGAGAGTGTTAGGTTGGACCCTAATATTCTCCAGGGTGCTTAGGAATGTGGAGTGTGAATCTTGGGACATGGTTAGGGACCTATAGCAGGCTTCAACCTGAATCGCTGTCTTACCCAGTGTTAACTGCACCTGAAGTATCTCAGATGGGTTATGTTGGGCTACCAGTCTGGAGGTGTGCGCATCATTTATGAATATGTAAACACCACCGCCTTTGGAGCTTCAATCCAAGTTCTTGGCCCAAAAGGTGTGGAATGAGTTGTAGCCTGGTAGTGCAGGGGTGCTTTCTGCTGCCTTGAACCAGGTCAGATGTTCTCCATTTTAAGAAGTACTTCGAGTGAGTGCAATTTGAGATTTAGACTTCTACCGTTGAGCAGCATGACCCTCAAATTGCATTTGTTTGTAGCTGTTACAGTGGTAATTTGGTCTTTGGAACACTGCCTAAAAAAGACACTATAAGGGTGGCAAGAGCAGTATCCGGAAGCCCAGGGATGACAGATGCAGGCCATCTCTGGCAAAGTATCAAGGTCTGTCAATCATGTCATTCCAGGCAGACAGATACTGGATCCCCTTAGAATGACACCAGAAACTAACCAATTGTTGAAATCAATCATTTTCTTCTTGTACTGTGGTATCATTCTGGGTGATGGTAGGATGCTGCTCAGGACTAGGGTCATACCCGCCTGGGCTACATAATCCGAGAGCTCCTCCATGTCTCTTTTCATGTAGTCCAGGGAGGTACATCTCAGGTCATTCACACCCACATGTACAATGAGAGTCATATTTGTACCTGTTGTTGAGGGACCTGAGTGCATGCATTATGTGGCGGATCCTGGCACCTGACAGGTAGCTGACTGTTACTTTCTTCTTATTCAACCTAGTGAGTGGGACATCAGTGTGCCTCACTATCAATTCACCTATGACTAGTGTGTTGGGCATGCTGTTTTGTCTCAGGGGCTTTGGTTGAGTGGCACACTGTTTAGGAGAGTTATGTGTCTCATGATTAGTGTTATGTTGTGGTGGGCGAGTACGTTTCTGCCTTGGACGTCTCTGCTGTTTGGTTAGATTTTTATTGAGAGCCTCCACAAAGGTGGGTGCGTGGTTTGTGTTTTTATGTGAAGGAAATGCTGGTGTGTGTTCTGGAGGGCTATGTGTTCCATGTGTGTGGTGCAAGTGTTGACCTTCTCCTCTTGACCAGCTATTCCGGTCTTGGCTGGAGAGTAGTGATCATTAATGGAAGGTGTCAAGATGGGAATTATATTGATTATGGACAATTCATTATTAGATTTAGATCTAAGAGGGAGTGGTTTCTTGAGATAAAGTTTGGCCTATTAAAAAACTTTTACAAGCTGGGTAAGGCTAAAGTTTGTTAGGAGGTCTTTAATATCAGAGCTCTTTGGGTAAAAGATTGATGCTGACGTCATTTAGGATAACTACGTTTTGTGGGGTTTATAATTGTCTAGGATTTCCTTTTGGAGTGATTTAAAGTTTACGAGGTTGGAAAGTGTGTGTGTGTGTGTGTGTGTGTGTGTGTGTGTGTGTCTACGTTTGGGGGGGGGTACTACTACCTGGGTTTGGCTGCTGTGGTTGCTGAGCATGAGAGATGGCTAAGCAGTTGGTGTCATAGCCGTTAGCTGGGGAGCTTTGTTTTTGTGAAATAATTTTCAGTATACCTCCTACTACTACTCATTTCCCCTGGTTTTCAATTGAACAAATAAGTATACTTAAGAAGGTCGAAGTTAATACTGGGGTGTGCTATTTAACCCATAATTCTGTAATTGCTGGGATGTCTAGGTTATGGGTGTTTGTGAGTGACTATAGTTGTTCAGCTTTGTCAAGTCTGCTCTCTGCATTAACTGTTACAGTGTTAAGGTGCATAAGTGGGAGCCATTGTGGACTTCAGCTTGCTTCAATACAGCTTCAAAGTAGAAGGATCTGAAGGAGTGTGATTAATTTGATGGAGAATCTGAGGAAATTCTTAATAGGAATCAACTGAAGTCCAGTCCAAGACTGTGTATTTTGGTGGTTAGAGAAAGAGCAGGTAGAAGACTAAGTTTGAGGATTTATTAACAACTTCTATATTTATAAGGTTGGGGAGGTCAAGAGAGAGAGGGACTATTGTAAGGTTCTGTAGGTAGGATTGTGTGTTGGAAAGGTTTTTAGTGGAAAAGGATGTTACTTATAGTTTAGGTTCCGTGCTGGTCCACTTTTAAAGTCTCTTCATGGAACACAATATTCATTTTAGTTCATAGAGTAGGTATTACAACTATGGTCAAAATGCCTTGCAGTCCTCCAAATAAATGCACAATAAGGCTCTAACATGTGAAAAAATCACTTTGCCACAATTAACCCCCCCCCCAGCACAACAAATAACACCCATTTCTATACTGAATGGGATCAGTTTTGGGAAAGGCATAACTCACTATCTTGTGACTGCTATCAGGCCTTGTAAAATGACAGGAATGATAAAGTTTGAGACGTTCCCACACTGGGCTAGTAATCAAGGAGCCTGAATCCTCACCACTGACATTATAGAGGGACATTCACATGGAATACAAATAGATACACTCAGTATTTCCAGATGCAGACCTCTCTGCATCAAGCACAATTTCCCTTAAGGGCACACAGTCCGGGGTCTATGTGTCTCCCTCCCTCCAGGTGCCCAATAAGACTCCGCACTGACACAGCTGTAGGGTTAGGTCCTTAGCAGAGTGTCCAAGCCAAGTCCTCCAGCACCCTCTCTGTGAAACCGGTGCTTCATGTCCCTGCTCCAAGTAGCTGACACATACACTCTGAGATTTGATTTGCATGCACGCACACAGACACAGACACCTGGAAAAGGCAGGCAGAGGTTTACAAGATATGCCCTCTTCTGCTCAGACTATAAGGTAGTTTCTCTGGCCCCAGTCAGGTACTATAAGGCTCTTAAAAGGATATTCAATTATAATAAGTGAAATTAATATTAATATAAATGGTAATGTTGACCAAACATTCAGGCTTTTAGGAGTGGCCAGAGTTATCACCAAATAAATATGTGCAAATGCTCTCAAAGCTTAAATATTTTCTAAAAAGGACCAGACACAATAAAAATTTTAAATATATTTAATAATAAATAATAAAAAAAATTAATAAAATAATACATACCTATTTACAGTAAAGACCAGAGTTTCAGTCACAGGAAATATTACAAATACCACCGATGGAAAGTTTCACAGAGTTACAGAAAAACAGTATTGAGCTAGTCTTGCTATCTATTCCTTACTGACTAAAAGAATTACTGTTCCTACTTACTAGATAGAGCAAGGCAAGATAATGTTGGTGAGTGGTCCTTGCTGTCAGATCCAAAAGAGAATACAAGAATGGTCCTGAGACTTCAGTCTCCTCTAATATTAAAACATTATTTCTGTACAGAATGACATCACATACATCTGGTCATCTGACTATTTCCCACACTATCCCCCATCACTAGAAGCTACCAGGGTGTAGCACCTATGTTTATAGAATGGTACTAGGCTATCAGCCCAAGGGCCTACACAAGCCTAGCCATAACAATTCCCTGGATATTTCTTCCCACAGTACTTACTTCCCTTGAACTACATGTGCTACAATACACACAGATAGAGCATTACTCAGATATGGTGCAGCTGCTGGAAGTTGTAAAATCATAAAACCATTCCACCCTTCTTACAGGAGCTACAACCTATGCTCTAGCGGGTCTATTTCAGAAGACTGACAGACCAAAAGACTGAATCCCAAAATACTGAAAGACCAAAAGACTGAATCCCAAAATGCTGAAAACTCAAAATACTGATGGATGGAATTTGCTCCTTCTCCACTGTTGTGCGATCTTAGAGTTGGTATATATAATTAGCAGGGGGTGTGGGGGGCAAAGCCCCCCCACGAGGGGTGCAGAAGTCCCACCCCCTGCATTAAACATGTTTTCAGTATTTTGAATTTTCAGTATTTTGAATTTTCAGTATTTTGAGATTCAGTTTTTTGGTCTTTCAGCATTTTGGGAGTCAGTCTTTTGGTCTGTCAGTCTTCTGAAGTAGGTTCATAGGTTGGTACTAAGCTATCAGCCCTAGGGCCAATACAAGCAAAGCCATAACAATTCCCTGGCTATTTCTTCCCACAGTATTTACTTCCCTGGACCCCTGTCTAGCAGGGTGACTGACGTGATCCCCGGGGTGAATTTCCTATCGCCCATCCAATCATCAAGGTTCCTTCTGAAGAGGGCCAAAAGACGCTCTGCTTGACATGTATTGGCAGTCTATTCCAGAGTCTGGGGAGTCCCTCGGTCAGGAACCTATCGCTCCAGCATGTTTTGTTCATTGTGATGACAAGGTTTAGATCCCTGGAGCGTGTGTCTGAGGGATTGGGATTTCTAGACACTCTCTACCACAGACTTTGCGTCTCTGGCTCCATTCAAAACTGTGGGATAACATCTTTATGGCTTAACCCATAAAGTAACTTAACTTCAAGAATATTTTTTCAAAGTCAGGTGGATTAACCTCTTCTCTCCCAGTATATGCTGTTACAAAATACACACACACACACACACACACACACACACACACACACACACACACACAAAATTATATGAACAATCATAATAATATAAATACATTTATTTTCCTTCCAGCAGGGCACACTGTTGATACATTTGCAGCACAAGCATCTGTGCAAATCAGTTTGATATACAAATGACATACAATTATTTACAAAATTCCATCTAGTGGTGCTGGCATATGTTACAAATCCACTGCCCTACTTCTCCTGGCTTGGCTGGCAGTACCTCCTACCATCACATCTCTCATCACTTTGAAGACTCAAGCTAGTTTTTCAAGTGCCCCTGGAGAAACATTGCTTGACAGGAATGAACCTATACCCTATCTTGAGATCCCATGTGCCTTGGCACTGCTGTCGCCACTACAGTGCTGCACCATCATATGCCTGCAACCCAAGGCTCCACCATAGTAACTTGGCATTTTGCTACCTGGCTTGCTGTAGCCTTAGGTCCCCCTCAGACTCCTCCTACTGCAAAAACTTAGCACCAGGGCCTCCATATCATGGTACAGTTACATCATGTTAACAGGGTAAAATTTGTGCCCCTGCCTAGCAGTTCTACCATGTCGCAAACAGCACTGACCTTCCTTACCACTTTGAAGGGTCCCTCCCAAGCTGCCTGCAGCTTACTGTGTCTGACAGGAATGAGAACTAAAACCTGCTGCCCCACAGCAGACTCTCTAGCTCAGGCATTCCTGTCACACCAGACTTTTGTCTGCTGTTGGGCTCCTGCCAGGTTTTCCTGGGCCAAGCCCATGAGTTCCCTGAGCCTTGTCCTGAGGTTTAGGACATAAGCCACAACAGACTCCTTGTGGAATTCACACTCATCCTCCCACTCATCAGATTCAAATCTAAAGACCGCTCAGCCTCTGCCTATACAGCAAATCAAAAGGTGAAAAACCTGTGGATTCCTAGGGTACGTCTCTGTTTACAAACAGCAGATGGGGCAAATATTTGTCCCACTGTCTGTTAAACCGGTCTACAAATGCCTGTAGCATGGTCTTTAGGATAGAATTTAACCTCTCCACAAAACCATTAGTCTGAGCATGGTACGGGGTGGTCTTCAGGTGCTTCACTCCACAGCATTTCCACAGACAAGCCAGCAGGTCAGACATGAAATTGGCACTTCTGTCAGTCGGTATTTCTCTCAGGAAACCTACCCTGCTGAAAATATCTAACAAAGCATTTGCCACCTTCTCTGCCATGATGGATGACAGAGTCACTGCCTCAGGGTATCTAGTAGCATAATCTACTACCACTAAGATATACTTTTCCCTGTGGAACCTGGGGTACACAGAGGCCCCACAATATCCATAGTTACCCTCTGAAATGGCTCCTTAATCACACACAAAGACATCAAAGGAGCTTTGACCTTGTCTCCTGCCTTGCCTACTTTTTGGCACTGCTCACAGTTCCTGCAGTACCCTGTTACATCCCTTGCAATCCCATGCCAGTAAATGTTCTTTCTGCATAACACTTCTCTTGGGTTATGGCTAGAAGTGTCAGACAGTAGGCTCTAGGGACTACCAACTGTTATATTTCCTCACTCTCTAGTCCTCTCTCAGGGGTCCCCTCTCTATACAGTAATCCTTTGTTACACTATACAGACTCCTCTTTTCCTTGAGTATCAGGGGCCTCCTTATCTATTCAAGCCTCTTAATATAGGTTCACAGAGTTGACCCTATCTCAACTCTATCTTTGTGACCCTTCCCAGCTCTACTTCCACAGGAAGTCTGGTATCCTCTGACAGCGGTGCCTCACTGTCAGCCTGGGTACTACCACTCACCTCTGTCCTTGCAGTCACTCTGTCCAAGGGAACATCAGTACCCACCAGCAGCTGTGGCTCACCTTCAGGCTCACTGCTACAGGATAACTTCCTCCCTGAAATAGCCACCTCACCAGCCCTAGCTTCAGGTGTGGGATCTGTCTGGGTCTTCCCCAGGCTACCACACCCACATGCTGGTCTCCAAGCCTGACTGCATGTAACTGCATGCACACAAGGTACTGCATTATAAAAATCATTCCCTATCAAGGCATCTGCAAGGAAATTGTCAAACACACCAATTTGCTTGCTTGCTTCCTTTTCCACCCTCCCAGTCAAGGTGAACCCTGGCCAAAGGCATTTGGAATGGGGTCCTTCCTAAAGCTCTGACTGGAGAGGACTGCCCATGCAAGTACCGTTCCTCGATCGGATATATATATATATATATATATACATCTATGTATATATATATATATATATATATGGTACCCCTGTTGTCTCCAGACATACCACTGGCATACTGTTATTCCCACCTGCTGGATCCCCCAGCTTTTGTTCCCCACACTGCTTCCAATGGATATCTATATGATGCATGGCCCTACTGGTTACATTTAAACATTTAATGCTGGTCTTATACCCGAACGAGTGGCTTCCCCTGTTACTGGTGGACCCTGTTGGGGTGGTTTAGGCTGTCCACCATAGATTGCCTTATATCCATGTGCAGCACTGGGTATTCCCTTCCTCTGTTGTGATGCCCTGCTTGCTAAGTAGAGATCTCCTTTTTCCCCAGTTCATCTGCAGAGTTACACTTGTGGCCTGCCAAGCAAATTCTCATGTCCTCAGGCAAAGTGCTAAAGGCTTGTTCCCTCACCAAAAGGTCTACCAGCCCTTCAAAAGTGGTGGCCTGAAACCCACTCACTCACCTATGAAAATAAGTGCTTAACTCACCAATATAATCAAACACACTTTCATTTGCCTTGCATCTATGCTCACAAAACGTTTTTTTCTGTAAGCTTCAGGTGTTAAAGTATTCTAGTAAACAACGTTTGACTTTATCAATTTACACAATCAGTATCAGATAATTTAGAAACCGCGGTTACAGCTTTACCATGGAGTAAGGCGGCCAGGAACCATACCCAGAGCCCTTGGTCAGCATTATACTGTTTACATACCCTTTCAAATATCCCTTTCAAATATATGAATAAAACTATCAAAATGATCGCCCTCTCTAAATTGTGGAAGAAATGTACTGACCTTTATTGCTTCTGGGGTGCAGTTATTCCCTTCTTCATTACCTTCATGATCCTGGCGAACAGTCAGCATCTCCCTCTCATGTTGACGCTGCTTCTCATTTCCTTCAGCCTCTAAATGCAACAGTCTCACATTTTCTTCAGCCTCTAAATGCCACAGTCTCTCTGCTAATTCTAATTCCATCTGTTTCACCTTTTCTTCAGCCTCCAAACACCGCAGTCACTCTGCTGATTCTAATTTCAAACATTTGGCCTTCAGTTCAAGTCTCCAGACGGATTTTAAGTCCTCTGATGAAAAGGTGAGCCGTCCTGTTTCTGAGGGCTGCAAATTCCCAGCAACAGACTGGTTATACCTTCTGGTTGCTGGTCTGAGCTGCGACTATGGCTGAAATAATTTCCTCTTTAGTCAGGATGGCATGTACCAGTACTTTGGCTTCAAACACCTTGGCCAACTGATTCTTTGTCAGCTTACCATAATCCTCTGCTGATATCTTTGCCTGCTTTCCCTGTCTAAACCAAGCTAGCAAAAAATAAATAAAACAGTTGTGAAATGAAACTCTGAATGTTTACCTTGTGACAACTTGAGAGTACACCCACCTTTGGTGACAACTGCCTACAGGCTACAGAAGTTCAATTAATATCCATACCTCTGCTGACTAATATGAGACGTCTCCACTCTGAGCCAGTAATCAAGGAGCCTGACTCCTCACCACTGACAACTGGAAGGGACGTTCACTTGGAACAAAAATGGATACACACAGTATTTCCAGATGCAGCTCTCTGGATCAACTGCATCAAGCACAATTTTCCTTAAGAACACACAGGAAACACACTCAGTCCAGAGGCTGGTTTCTCTCTCTCTTCAGACACTCAGTAAGATTCCCCACTAGCATTGCTGTAGGGCTGAGTCCTCAGCAGAGTGTCCAAGCCAGCTCCTCCTGTACCTTCTCTGTGAATGCAGAGCTTTGTGTCCCTGCTCCAAGCAGCTGACACACACTCTTTGAGATCTGATTTTCACAGACACACACACACACACACACACACACACACACACACACACACACCTGGGAAAGACTGGCACAGATTTACTAGCTATGCCTCCTTCTGCCCAGACTATAAGGTAGTTATATTGCCACCAGCTACTCTAAGACTCTTACAAGGGCACCCAATTACACTAAGTGAAATTAACATTAACACAAATTATAGTGATTGGCCAATGCAGTAAGGCTTTCAGGAGTGGCCACAGTGTGTCACCCAATAGATTCAGTACTCTAAATATTTAAAATAATCTTTAAAGGTCCAGCCACAATGACAAGTTTAAATATATTTAATAATAATAGAACATAAAACTACCAAATGTATATTTACAATAAACACCAGAGTTTCAATCACATGAAATATTAAAAATAACACAGGTGGACAGGTTTCACATAGTTACAGAAAAACAATACTGAACTAATCTCACTACATTTTCCTGACTAATCTAAGGAATTATTATTCCCCGGTTACTTACTAGAGCAAAGCAAGATGAAGTAGGTGAGGGGTCCTTCCTTGTCAGGTTTCAAAAACAGAGTGCTGAGTGACTGTTCTATCCAATATCTTAATACTTTCCATGCTGGCTTACAGAATGGCATCACATCTGGTCATCTGAGGTTTTCCACACTACCCCCATCACAAGAAGCTGACAGGATTTAGCACATGTTACAATACATAATTCGAGCTTTGCTACAGTTTTTTGCAGAATCTGGAAACTATAAAACAATTTTAACACTTCTGGAAGCTATAAAACAATTTTAACACTTCTGGTCTTCCTTCAGAGACCAACAAACCATGCTTCTTATAGACATTGCATCTCTGTCTTCATTCAAAAACTGTGAGATAACATCTTCACTGTCTAGGCCCACTAATTTAATTTCAGAACATTTTTCAAATCTAGCTGCAGCTGGACTGTGCTTAACCTCTTCTCTTCCAGTATCTTCTGTTACAATATATTCAATTCAACAGTTACAGTGCATATATTTAATCAGTTACTACATGCATGTATATTTCTTCTGTCCAGCAGGATCCACTGGTGATACATTTTCAACACAAGCAACCCTCACAAATACTTTTTCAGCACAAGCATCTGTAAAAATCAGTTTGATATACAAATGGCATAATTCAAATTCAAGCTAGCTGTGCTGGTATATGTTACACATCCACTACTTTACTTCTCCTGGCATAGCTGGCAATACCTCATCGTCACAGCCTACTATAGCATATGCTTCATTGTTTTATTAACGTGTTCCACTGGCTCATCAGTTTGAGGATGGTACGCAGAAGTTGTTAACTGTTTTAGTCTAAAACATTGGCAAAGTGGGTGCACTACCCTAGAAATAAATGGGGTGCCTTGGTCCACAAGTATTTCTTTGGGAATACAAAATGCCACTGTGGTCAGAAAGTCCTTCTATGTGGCACATCTCATTACTAAGGGTGTTACATCCAGGAAGAACTCTTCCCTCATTAGGCCAATCATAGAGTACAATGCTCCATTTGGCATGTACCTCACTAGACACCTGCAACAACTGGAGAGGCCACAAAAGTACCTCATAAAGAGGATCCTAGGCCTTAAACACTTGTCCTATATGGACAGACTCAAAATACTCCAACTATTCTCTGTCTCATATCGCCTACTTAGAGGCGATCTCTGCTTGACTTACAAAGCCATGTCTGACCTAGCTCTGTTAGAAATGCTACATCTAAAGAAATCCCAATCCTCCGCACCGCATGCTCCAGAGACCTCAACCTCATGCTGGAGGGACAGGTTCATATCCCAGAGACTGCCCATGCTATGGAATAGACTTCTTATACATGTCAAACAGAACACCTCACTTACCCTCTTCAAGAGAAATCTTGATGAGTGGATGGGAAATAGAAAATTCACCCCGGGGATCACTTCAGTGGCTCTACCAAACAGAGGCACTCCAAACTAAGGTTGGGTGGCACAATGCCAAGGTAATCCTAAGGCTAGGCTTGTAAAGGCTCCAGGGCCATTAGCCTAGTATACACCTATGAACCTATGAATATCTATCCTGGAGAAAACTAAAACAAATTCTCTGGCCATTGACTTCCCATTGTTTTTTTTTTGGGTTTTTTTTTTTGCAGGGTAGTGCTTCAGGAAACTTAGTGGCATAGTCAAGAATCACTAGAATGCATTGATAGCTTTTACTAGATTTTAGGCTTACAAGCTCCATGGCTTTCTGCTCAAAATGGACTTCAGTAATAGGCACAGGTTATCAGCTGACTTTTGAATCCAGAATGTGGTGCTATCTTTTGACATTCTGGTCCTCAATGCCATTTATTACACCAAGACAATAAAATCTAGCTAAAAATCTAGCCTTGACTTTGTTCATCTCTAAGTGGCCTTCGAAAATTAGGAAATGAGCCCAATTCATACCAAGTGTTCTAAGCAGTTTCAGAGTTCAAGGTTAGTGTACTATTTCTTCTTTGCCTTTGTTTATCATGTACAGCAAGTCAATCCTCATCTCAGAATATGGGGTTGGCATGAGACTTCATCCTGCAAATTTAATCTTGCTAGTCTAAGCATTTGTGCTTTAGCTATGTTATTAAAAACATATGGGCTGTATGCTAGTTCAATATTAATAGGTATTTTGCTTTACATTTTTTTCTTTTAAGCCACTGTATGTATTAAACCCACAATTGTCCTACTTATGACATCTAAAAAATCATTTTTTTCACATGAGAATTCCTTTTTAAAATTTAAAAATTTGGGTCTGAGTTACATCACTAATAAAGTCATTTAACTGCTGTATTTTACCTGCTCATGTAAGGAACGCATCTTCAACAAGCCTCTTGCAGAACATACTCATTGTAATATTTGCATGTGTTCATTACAGGCATTCCCACTGCAATGTCCTTTTGTTGTTTAAAAAACTTAGCTTGAAATAAAAATACATTATTATCTAAAACTACTGATAACATACATATGCTGTTAATACTGGGCATGGTGGGGTCGTTTGTACTTATATATCTTTTAATCGTTTCTAAGCTATAATCACTGGGTATGTAGATACCTGGCAGGGCAGGCTACTCAATGGTGTAAAAGATGGCTCTAGGTGATTCGGTTGTGTTGACTAATGTCACCAAATAAGCATGGGTATTTGCCAGTGATAAATGTAGTAAGGACATGGCCTACTCTGAACTAAGTCAAAAATAGGTTGTCAGGCTCCAGATGAACAGCAGCAAATTTATTATAGAACAGTAACACAAACAGATAATCCCAGTTAGTGCTTTCGTCTCACTCCTATTAACTCTGAGACTTCTTCAGACTGATTTTTCTTGGGCACACCCAACACATTTACATACTAAAAAAATCACATGATTAAAAACATCACATGACTATGGGTATCGCATATATAACTGTTGCTAGGAATAAAAGTACTTACTCTCTTATGGCCAGATAAATCAGCATCATCTGTATTTCCAGATAAAACTCAGAAGTTAAACTGGCATGTGAAGTTTTAAATCAGTTACTGCACAACAGATGTCACCGCTGGTTGCTAAAATAAAAGATAATGCCCTGTACCATAGCCATTTCATCAGCTGTTAGGTTACATTTAGATAAATTATATACAATGTTGTTATCTACCTATTCATTGTTGTGATTGGCTCAGTGTCGTTGGGTCATGATAATCCTTTCTTCTTACATGACTGCTTGTTTTTTGCTGGGCTGGATTTATTTGCAGCAATAATTTCTTTTGTGGAGGAAGTTCTTTGGGGCCCTGGCTAAATTTCCCTTAGTGTGAGTGTCAGTATGGGTTTCAACTGAAAAGAGGCCTCTGGCTTTTTAGGACTAGCCTGGTCAACAAAAGATAAATATAATTAAACAAATAAAGAAAGGAGAGGTAAATGTGTGTTTTATGGCAGAGCAGCGTGCAGGAACAAATCTAGTAGAAGGAAGAGAAATTACACATTAAAGCACTGTCACCTGAAAGTATTACAAAACTGGGAAAATGACTGACTACAAGAAGTGCAAAAAAATCTAAAACAATGAAATGAAGTTAAGAGGTTTGAAAAATGCACAGCTTGAGCAGAACTGTAAATGTTCTATCAAACTGAAACAGTCTTAAAAGCTGGAAATTCTAAGCAGCAGGTATGTAATAGAAAGGAGATAATATAAGATACAAGATAAATAATAAGTTGAATCTACTTCTAATCTTTACTTTGAACTAAATAATGACTTTGCACATAGTGAGTAAGAATAGAGAAGACATTTTACAACAGTTACTAGTACCAAAGCCTTACAAGGCATTGGGCATGTACTTGGAAAATACTTGTGACTGGATAAAACTAGACAGAGTGCCGGCCAGATTTTGTTGGCCAGCAATTATAAAAGAAACAAAAAATCTGTTCATCCTGTTCAGAAAGTCAAAAAAAAAAAAAAAAAAAAAAGAGATCCTCAGCCTGGGTTCATGAATTATTTGATTCCAATGCCTATTATAGATATGCCGTTTGAATGCATTACTGTGCACAATGTTGGGCCATTGGTAAGATCTAGCAGTAGGCTTCAATGTGTCTTGGTCATAGTAGACCATACCACAGAAGCTGCAGAAGTTGTACTGTTGTGTATGGCTAATTCTAAGACTACTGCCAGAGGACTGGTGTTATTCTCTAGAGTGGGTATTCCTAAATAGGTACCTGTAACCTGCCTACTAAAGCATGTGAAGGGTTATGCAGCAACCCTACCAATGTTTTAAGGTTAAACAGTTAAAAATGTCAGTTTAAAATCCATAGACTGTTTTAGCAAAGATGTTCAATAAAATATTGACATTTCCAGTTAAGTAAAGTAACTGAAGCAAATTGTATGGACTGTTATCCTACTTGCTGTTTTTAAAATAACAGGGGTGCCACAAGCATCCTGTGAGGTTTATCCCAGCTCAACTCATGCACAGTAGACAGCCGATCTACTTGATAGCGCTGAAGAGACATGGAAAGAAGAGAAAACTATTTAAAAGTGTTACAGAGCACTACAATATTTCACAATATGGACTTACAGTAGTTATGCCCATGGTGGAAGGAAACATGTTAAAAGCTCAGGAAATGTAGAAAATAGTATATATTTGAATGCCAAAATGAGAGAATTCAGTCCAGGAGCCAAAGTCTTATTACTTGTGCCATAAGCAGAACATTTTCAACTAATCTTGGTGGAGATAATGATGTATATTATCAGGTCAAGCAGGCTGGTAACAGGAAAACAGATTAAATCTATCAAATCGATGTGCAGAAGGAATGGAAAGATGTAGGAAAAGGCAGCCAAGAAAGGAAACCAATCCTCCTGTTCAGATAGGTGTCTTAAATAAAGATACAGAAACTGGAGATACTAGAATTTTTAGCCAAGCTAAAAAGTCTTTTCGTATCAGCTTGGCAGGACAAAACTGACAGTGTAATACAGAAACACTATCAGGAGTAAAAGTGTATGCAAATCTTTATTACGTTCTTGAAACACAAATGAAAGGAATATAGGAAGATACTGAAGACAGGCCTGTACAGAAGGAAGATGGTAAGAGCCTTCAAACTAGGCAGCCATGGTTATGTACTGAAAATTAAACACAAATGTAAAATGTAAAATGACAGAGCTGAGAAATGTAGGAAATAGAAAAAGTGCAAATGCAGTAGGTGTATGAATTCTGACAGTGAATTTAGTCTCAACTTTATAAAGAGTTTTTTCATGAGCCATAACCAGTTGCTTGACCTGGATTTTCAGAAGCAATAATTAGCTGAGATAGCAAAAAAGAAGCATTTAAAAATGTTGGTTCTTCCTGTAGTATAGCCAAAGGAATAAAGAATGACAATGCTACAAAGTACTGTAAAAACAAGAATTTATAAATAGAACACAATATTACAGTAGGCAGGGGACCAGGCAAAGTAAGTACAACATTTCAAAAGGAACTGAATACTGTTCATATTACTCCCATGAAATTTCATTCCAACTTTTAGTATCTTTGACTTGCAAAAAGGAGTTCTGTTGCCAGAAATTGGGAAGGCAGATGTAGCAATCAACAATAGGAAAGCAGCAATTATCTTTCAAGACATAGACACTGTGCTACACTATCATTACATGTGTTACTTATGGTCTTAGTAATACTACTTTTATGGCCTTATGGCTTACATTCCATCATGACATTCTGCTGTCTGCTAAACCAGTAGCAGCATGGAGCCAAACTTTTCATTAAAATTGGTTGTGGGACTTGGACAACCCATCCTATCACTTAAAGTTCAAAACCCAGGATTTTGAGCTAGAAAGAGAGTTATAGTTTACTTTGGGGTACTGAAGGATGTTATGTGCTGATAATACTCTAGTAAGTGTTATATTTCTGAATATTTTGGCTTAAAGCATTTCTAATGCCATTATAAGATGTAAATAATGCTGCTTCTTTAAAAGCCATCAGGGAAAGCTCAATATAACATGAAGGAAAAATGCAAGTACATTTGAGTTAACATGTCATTATGAGATCAGTTATGTAATTTGTTCTTGAATAAAAGAATGAGCCTGAAGCTTTGGCAACTTTGACATCAGCATATCTCCCTCTTATCTTCATCACAACCTCCATACATCAAACCTCATTCATCCTACTCTCTCAATGTCATACCCCCCCCCAAAATAACTCTCAATAGGGACATTTAGCCAAACCCTGGACCAAAGAATTCACCTATCAATATACCCCACCATTTACAAACCAAACAGTCTTAATTTAATAAACCATCCCCAAAAAGCAACCAGCCTACTCCTGTTAAACATAAACATCAGACGCATCACAAATAAAATCTAAGACCTCCATGCCCTGCTTTCTCTCTACACATCACACATAAGTATAACAACTGAGACCGGGTTTAAATCAGAAACTAGGGATGGTGAAATTCTTGCACCAGGATATAATATTCTGAGGGCAGACATAAATGGCAAAAAAGGGGTGGAATAGTTATACTATTTAGAAACAAATTTACTGTAGAACCCGTGAATCTCAACCCCCCCCCCCCCAACTTTGACAATGCTGAAATGCTTTAAACAAAACTAAAAATAAATTCTAATAAGTATATAAACATTACTGGATCCTGCATACCACCTGGAAACAACCTCCCCACTATGGAAAATATACTACATTGGTCCTCTATAAACCTGCCCCAGTAAACACTTATCATTGCAGATTTTAACATAGACTGGTTAAGCTGTGACTCTCAAAATCCAATTAATCATATTAACCTGGATGTTTTTTGCAACTGGTCTCCACTCAAATTCCAACCCCTAGATGAAGCCATGAAATATTTTAACTCTACCTTCATTAATATCTTGAGCATTCCTGCACCACCTAGAACTATAAAAATTAAATCCAGCCATGCTCCATGGCTAACTAAAGAAACTAGGGCATTACTAACTAAAAGAAATAAAGCCTAGGTACAATACCAAAATAAATGGAATAAAACATCCTAACAGACTTACCAGGAGCTTAGAAATAAGAAGGCAAAAAGACAAATCAAAGTAGACAAAACTAAGTACCATCACAATATCCAAACTATGCACCACAACCCCCCCCCCCAAAAAAAAAAATTCTGGTCTGCTATTAGTAAGATCCTCCTACCCGGGAATGCCAGCACACACCCCCACCACTACCTCTAGCACTGACAACTTTGCCTTTTTGATAGAGCCATACTTCACCGAAACAATCCTAGCTCTATCAAAAAAACGTAGAACCACTCACTCTCCAACCCCACCTACTTTGGATAATAATAATAATAATAATAATAATGTCTTTTCCCTCTAACCCATCTCAACAGATATGATAAAAAATTACTTAATTTTTAACTAATTAAAAGTACCACCCTAGCAGCCAACAAACTACATGTAGAGTACTTTAAAGTTGCTGCAGTCGTAATCACCTACCCTGTATCCATACTTTTTAACAGATCAATAGCTGAAAACCAAGTTCCTGCTATATGGTAAACTTCCCATATTATCCCCTTGCATAAAGTAGGTACATCAACAGAACGGTCTAATTATTGCCCAACAGCCATAGTCTCTCCCCTGTCAAAAGATTCTTGAAAAAGATGTACATACACAATTTACTAAAACTACTAACTGACACTCAACATGGTTTCTGACCTTGCCATAGCACCACCACAGCTCTGATCACATCACTAATACTGTTATTGTTCTTAGAAACAATGAAAAATTTGTCTCATAAATATTTCTTGACCTTTCTAAAGCTTTTGACATGTTCTCACACAACAAACTGATTAATGCATTAACTGAACTAACTCCAAGTCCAGTTACCATTGAATGGTTCCAGGACTACTAACTAACCGTCTACAAGCCATGCAATGGCAACAAGACTTCTCTTCTGCCTACCACAACAGAAGTACTTCAAGGATCAATCCTGGGTCATCTACCATTTTCTAGATTTACTAACAAACTCTGTACTGCAACATAGCATGCTTCTGTCATACAGTACATTATGCTACATTGATATGGGCAGCATAATCTCCTCAGCAATTACAAACTATAACACAGGATGCTTTTTCAAAGTAAGAGACATGGCTATCTAATTCCCAACTAATCCTAAACCCTAAAAAAAATAAACTTATGATTTTCAACCTACAAGGCACACTTTATCACTCCTCTAATTTTAATATTCTATCCCTAAACAATACTTTCCTCTCAACCATGACCCACATTCATGACCCACATTAAATTAATGGGAGTAGTCATTGATAGTAACTTAAGATTTGATATTCATATTGTGCAATCAATAAAAAAAGAAGTACACAAAAAGTTGGGTATCCTTTACAGAAACCAACAATATCTCACTAAAAATGCAAAAGAAACTATATAGCCAAAATCTGGAACAAAGTCCCTTCTGACATAACTAATACTACTGTGATCAATATGCAATGTCTTCTCTCTCTCTCTGGGCCAGTGATCCAGGAGCCTCACCCCCCACCACTGACACTGATGGGGGACCATTCACTTGAGAAAAATAGATACACACAGTATTTTCAGATGCAACTGTCTGCACCAAGTAGAATTTCCCTTAAGAGCATACAGGGAACAGAACCAGCTCAGGGTCTGGATTTCTTTATATCTGTCTCCCTCCAGGACCCCAGTAAGGCTCCCACTAGCACAGCTACAGGGTTAAGTCCTCAGCTGAGTGGTCAAGCTAAGTCCTCCAGCAGCTTCTCTGTGAATCCAGTGCTTTGTGTCCCTGCTCCAAGTAGCTCACACACACACACACACACACACACACACACACACACACACACACACACACCTGAGAAAGGCTGGCACAGATTTACCCACTGTGCCCCATTCTGCCCATACTATAAGGAAGTTATCACTGCCACCAGACACTCTAAGGCCCTTACAAACATTATCCAATTATACGGTCCAATATTAATACTAACACAAATGGCAGTAGTTGACCTCACAGCAAGACTCTCAGGAATGGCCCCACAATGTCACCAAACAAATTCAAGCACTCGCAGAGGTTAAACATTTTCTAAAAGGACCAGCCACGATAAAAGTATAAAATATATTTAATAATAAATTATAAAAGAACATGAAAATACTGAATATAGACTTGCAGCAAACCACAGAGTTCAAACCATAGGAAATATTAAAAAATAATACTGATGGGTAGACTCAGACAAGTATAGAAAACCAGTAATAAACTAATCCTGCTATATATTCCTGACTGATTTAAAGAAATTACTGTTCCCTAATAACTCACAAGATGAACTGTATGAGGAGTCTTTCTAGTCAGGCTCCCAGTATTCAATACACAGAGATTACTCCATGTAACATCTAAAAAATATTATTTCCAGGGCTGGCAGAATGACCTCATCTGGTCACCTGACTCTAGGCTCCCACACTATCCCCTTTTGAAGTTGGGAGAGAAGTTTAGCAGAGACATGTAAAAAATGCATATCTAGAGCTTTTCTGATGTTTATGGCAGGCATGAGGCCAAGAAACAATCACAGCACTTTCCTCTTTTTACTGAAGCTAATAAACAATGGCTTCTTCCAGACCCACCATCTCCGGTCCTATTCATCACTGTGGGATGCCATTTTAATGGTTTAACAGCTCATTTACATTTTTAAAGTAGGCTAGCTGGTTAACCTCTGCTTTTCCGGTTTTCTCAGTTACAGTATATATATTTAATCAGTTGCTACCTGTATGCATATTTTCTTTCTGTCCAGTAGGACCCACTGTTGACACATTTTTCAACACTAGCAACTTTACAAATACATTTTGATATTCAAATGCCATACAGTTTTAATACATTTGTAACATAAGCATCTGTACAAATCAAGTTTGATATTCAAATGCCATCCAGTTCCAATACATTTGTAAAACAAGCATCTTGTATACATCAGTTTGATATTCAAAGGATATCTTTCTTTGTAAAACTCCAGTTAGCTATGCTGGCACTAGCCCATATCATCACAACTACCAACCCACTCCATTTTAAAAAGATACTCAAAGTACATCTATTTAAATCTTGACTATGCTCATGCAATACCCCTGGATAAACAACAACTTTCCTCCAAAAAACTCAGAAAATATTTTTTGTCACTAATTCCTGGGTTACAAAACTGACTGTCAATATATGTACATCACTCACCATTGTTTGAACTGTACTATGTGTAATTCATAATGTAACTCTATTTGTAATCTGTACGGAACTTGATGTACTACATCTGCAAACTCTTATGTTATCTATATTAACACTGCTCAATAATTATGAACATTGTTATTGCTACTATTATTATTTCTGTAAAAGTTTACTTTTAGTACTGTTTGTATAAAGTATATTTTCTTATATGCCATTTTATATAAATGTTTTCACTTCTTTTTTTTTTGCCTTTTCAGTTACTGGAGCTTTTCTACCCAGGCCTCCCCTGAAAAAGGACTTGTGTCCAGTCAGACTTTCCCAGTTAACAAATGCAAAATAAATAAATAATAAAATAAAGAAGGTGTGTGAGAGATAAAGCTACCCACATCCCTCTCCAAAAAGCACTTTGCTCTACCTGAAATTTTCTATGATCTGTTAGTCTATGAAATGAGATTTCAGTAACAGTAAATTTGCACACTGATTTATGTTAATGTTACACTGAGTGACCATACATACGTGTGTGTGTGTGTGTGTGTGTGTGTGTGTGTGTGTGTATACACACACATTATATATATATATATATATATATATATATATATATATATACACACACACACACACACACACACACACACATATAAGGCGAGGTGTACACAATATAGATTTTAATGTAAAATAGTTCTTCTGACCAACTGCCGTGCACAATTAAATCATTTTAATTGAATGGAATTCTGGTATAAAATTTTCAGGACAGCCATTTTGGGATCCTTCTGTCAAACTATAGTGCACAAGACAGTGACTGGTGTCAAAACCATGGCCTTAAGCTCAATGCCAAAAATGTGTCGTCATCCCCTTTGGGAAAAATCCAGTTCCCATGAACTACCACATCGATGGTAGCCCACTGAACACAGAAAACGTTATAAGAGATCTGGGAACACAGGTTGACAGCAACCTCTCTTTTGACCACCACACTGCCACTGTGGTCAGAAAGTACTTTTATGTGGCACTTCTCGTTACTAAGAGTTTTGCGTCCAGGAAGAAAGAGGTCATCGTCTCCCTCTACTCTTCCCTCATTAGGCCAGTCATAGAGTACAATGCCCCATTTGGCATGTACCTCGCTATACACCTGCAACAACTGGAAAGCCCACAAAAGTACCTCACAAAGTAGAACCTAGGCCTTAAACACTTTTCCTATATGGACAGACTCAAAAAACTCCAAATATTCTCTGTCTCATATCGACTACTTAGAGGCGATCTCTGCTTGACTTACAAAGAAGTTGAGAGGCAGTTATTAGTTCTGTATGTAAGGGTGGGGTGGGGGTGGGGGGTAATCCCACACACTACTTGTTTTCAGAAGAATAATGAGAGTTAACCAGAGTAACAGTCCCCTCATACAAACAGAATTAACCAAAACCTGTCAGAATGCTATGGCAATAGCGACTGTCACAGTACGCTACTGTCGTAACGTTTACGCTATGACCGTAACTTTCTGACAGCTACTCAAATGCACTGGCAAGCTGCAATGTTCCACAATAACGCCGATTGTTGCCGTACCCATAATTATGAAGGATACAGCAATCTCTATCACAACGGAAATGGTGATAAAGCTGCTCAGAGAGGAGTTACTAAAAGTTACATATACCACTGTTACTTGTATCAGTATTTTTACTACGTAACACAAGTCATAAGCACGGCGTTTAGCTTCCCTGTCAAGCGCTCATTTATTTTGGAGGATGTACGGTTGCATCTGTCCACAGACAAAGCAGAGCAGAATTAATATTTAGTTATACGGAGCCTGACTCTACGTTGACTAAACAACTACTTTAATCAACAACAAACCGGTTTTCGTGGTGTTGAGCGATACTGCAGTTTGCTGTTCTGTGACCCCCCCCCCCCCAAAAAAAATAAAAATAAAAAATTACAGCTTAAAAATTACAGCTTCCTGGTGCACATTTTCGGGAAGGGAATTTAAGAAAATACACACTGATAAATAAACATCAGGCAACCTACCTTCTAGTTTAACTCCCTCATAATTCTCTCACTAAGCAAAAGTACCCGTCACTAGGTAACGGAAGACGCGTCCAACTAACACATGCGCAGAAAATCCACGTTTCTTAACATGACGGGTATTTGAGCCGGAGTTTCAGAATCTTACATATAGCGTGAAAGCAATTTGTTAGCGTAAAAACAACTTCCGACTTAAATCAAGGTGGATTGTCTCTTTACTTGACGACATTCAGAAATTCGTGTTCACTGTAACAGTAAGAGAGTGGGTACTTTATAGTTAATGAACGCAGGAAAGCGGGTCCTTCGGGTTAAAGGGAAAGGGTGAAAGGGTAGCGCGTGGTGGTGGTGTGGTGTTTGTCTTCCCGGTTCTCGCTGTTGAATATTATCGACGTAAACGATTATTGGTTTTGCGAAAAGCGGTTGTGACGAAAGGTTGTATTAGGAAGGCATAAACAAGATAAATTGCAAGTATGCGAATTGTTTTATGTTATGCATTAACTTTATCGAAACTTGTTTTATTATTGAAATGGTACTTTAGTACTGATTGTTTTATGTTCATATGTTGTTTGTGCTTGTGCATCACGTTTATTTTGGTGCCACTAAAGAGAGCATGGGAATTTATCTCCTCGCATAGCTCTCCGCCCATTGGCTGCAGAAGTAGTTACAAAGTCAAAAATTAATGTAGGATGACATTTTTAAATATGTTGTTCCACCTGTCACTCTCTTAGCTCAAGAAACCTCGATAAAGCCAAAAATAATGGTGTGTGGGGTAAAGGTCCCAAATTAGAGACAAATATTACTCCTGTAAAACTCGCTGCTAGAATCATAGGATTTGTGTTAGTATGCATGTTCTTAAGGAAATGAAGCCTGAGACTTAAATGTGTCATTATTTACGGACTTCAATCCTCCGTGATTTGTTAGAAAACCATAAATATGATGAGGACTAGACCAAAATATGTGGCAAAAATCTGGACAGTTGAGAGGTATATGTTATTCTATTACGGTTTGTTGAGTGGCCGGATTTAGATTTTGCTTGTAAATAGTATCTAGTAATAGACAGCAGGCTTTGTAACTGCAGATGATATTTATCTTTGTTTTGTTTTCTGCTTCTTCCCTGGAATCCTTAGGGTAATGTATATGATCCAGTAATAATTCTCAGTCGTTCATACCTCTCAACTGTCCCTGATTTTGACTTAAGTTTTAGCTCTGTAACTCTCAATCCCTCCTAAAATTAATGACTCTTGGAGAAAATTTATTGAATTACATTCACTACTTGGTATCTGTAATTAGAATTATCTTATTTCAGAAAATGCATATTAATTCACATTCTGTTGTTTTAGCAACATGTAAGTATTCTTGTAACCAGGAGCTAATGACTTCTTTATAAAACACTTTGGATTTTGTTTTCTTTAAATTGTTTGAGACTTATTTGATATGTCATAGGTAGGTACTAGGCTATTGGCCCTAGGGCCTATATAAGCCTAGCCAAAAAGCTACCCTGGCTTTCGGCACCCAAGAAAATTATTTTCCTGTGCCCTGTCGAGCAGAGCTACAGAAGTGATCCCGGGGTGAATTTCCTGTTTTCCATCCAATCGTCAAGATTTTTCTTGAAGAGTGCTAATGAGGAGCTTTGTTTGATAAAGATAGGTAGTTTGTTCCAGAGTATGGGAAGTCTGTGGGACAGGAATCTATCCCTCCAGTATGTTCTGTTTATTGTGGTGACAAGGTTTAGGTCCCTAGAGCGTGTAACTTGGAGGGATTGGGATTTTTTTAAGTGGAGCATGTCCAACAGCTCTGGGTTTGACATAGCTTTGTATGTTAGGCAGAGATCTCCTCTGAGTAAGCGATAAGCAACGGAGTAAAAGCTGGAGTTTTCTGAGACGGTCTGCGTATGGCATCTGTTTGAGGCCAGTCATCTTCTTTATGATGTATTTCTGCAGCCTTTCCAGTTGTTGTAGATGTGTTGTGAGGTACATACCAAAAGGGGCATTGTACTCTATAATGGGTCTAATGAGTGATGAGTAGAGGGGAATAATTACTTTTTTTTCCCTGGATGAGAAACCTTTTGTAATGAGGTCTGCCACGTAGAAAGATTTCCTGACTACTGTGGCGATGTGATTATCAAAGGAGAGACTACTGTTCACCTGTGTCCCAACGTCTCTTATAGGTTCATAGGTTCGTACTAGGCTATCTGCCCTAGGGCATTTATAAGCCTAGCCAGAGTGTGTGTGGCTTTCACCACCCCTTAGGATGAGAATACTACGCCCATTTAGGGTTTAGTTTACTGTGCCTCTGTCTAGCAGTGACGGAGATGACCCCCCGGGGTAAACCTGCGATCTCCCATCCACTCGTCAAGACTTCTCTTGAATAGTTAGTGAGGGGCTTTGCCTAACATGGATTGGGATTCTGTACCAGAGTGTAGGGAGCCTCTGGGTTATGAATCTGTCCCTCCAGCACGTCCTATTTATTTCTGTGTTGAGGTTTAAGTCTCTTGCTCTCGTGGCTCTGATGGATTTGGATGTTTTGAGGTGGAGCATGTCCATTAATTCCGGATTGGACATGGCCTTGTACGTTAAGCACAGGTCACCTCTGAGTAGGCATTATGCAACTGAATAGAGCTGGAGTTTTTTCAGTCGGGCAGTTTATGACATATGTTTAAGACCCTTTATCCTCTTGGTGAGGAACTTTGGGGTCTTTCCAACTGCTGCAGGTGTCTAGTAAGATACATCCCAAATGGGGCATTGTACTCAATCATTGGCCTAATAAGAGATGAGTGTAGGGGCACAATGATCTCTCTTGATCTAGATGTGAAACCCTTCATGATAAGATGGGCAATATAGAAGGTCTTCCTAACCACTTTGGCAATGTTTAACTTTCAGTGTTAAGTAGACTACCTTCTATGTGGTAGTTCATGGGTATAGAGTTTTTACCAAAAGGGATGACAGTGCACTTTTTGGCATTGAGCTTGAGGCCATGGCTTTGACACCAGGCATCTGTCTCCGTGAGGCCCTTTTGTAGGATGTCCACATTGTTAGGCGTTTCGATTATGGCTCCTAGTTTGCATTTCTTTGTGAACATCGTTAGCCAAAGACCTTCTGTGTTAGCTTGTACTTCAGAGAAGTAGATACCAAACAGGAGAGGACCCAGGGCTGAACCCTGTGGTACTTTACTTGTCACTGGTCCGAAGTCGGATTTGGAGTCTGCTACTTTCACAATGTGTGTTCTGTCTGTGAGCCAGTTGGCAACCCATCTTGTGACATAGGGATTTATACCTAGTTTACAGAGGGTAGGGATGGTGTCGAAAGCATTGGTGAGCTCTAGATAGGCTGTGTGAACCATCTAACCCTCATCTATGGCTTTGTTGACTGCTTCAAAGAAGTCTTTCAGGTTTAGGAGACATGATCTGTCTTTTACAAACCCAAACTGGGTGGGGTCCAGAGTTTGGAGATTACCAATGTCTTTATTTATAAGTTCCATGATGATACGTTCCATCGCCTTGCAGACCAGGCTCATCAGACTAATGGTGTGGCAGTTCCTGGGGTCCATGGTGGATCCCCTGTTGTGGAGTGAGATAACTGTTGCTGTGCACCATTCAGTGGGCACAAAGCCTTAGGTGAGGCTATGATTGAGCATGGTATCTAGGTGGGGTGCCAGTTCATTCTGTAGTTCTTGTAGAACTCAGCCTGGGATGTTGTCCGGTCCCATGGATGCTGTGTTCTTGGCTTTGGAAATTGTGGTTTTTACCCGTACAGCCATGATTACAGGAACTTTGCATTCTTTTGGTATAGAGAGGGGGGTAAAGTTAGAAATGAACCTATTTGCCAGGATGTTGGCAGTATCAGTTGGTTCTGTATATTTAGCCCCATTGTGCTGTAAGTCAGAGCAGATCTGAGTGTTTGTTGCCTTTGAGATTCTTGACATAGCTATAGAATGCTTTGTGGATGTTTTTAGAAAACGGTGGCGATTTTTGTTTTCATAACTAGCTTTGGAGGATTTTATGAGGGATCTCAGCTTCTTGCTGAGGCTGACCGGCGTTCCTTTACTCTTTTTTTTTTTCTGTTGTAGAGTTTGTTTATGGCAGGGGACCACCAGACTGGCTTCCTTTTTTTGGAGAATAGCATCTTGGTTCTGTTAGGGATAGCATGATCCATGTACTTGTGTAAGTGCTTATAAAGTGCATTTGTGTAGGATTTAGCAGTCGTACCTGTATTGTCCGTCTAAATGGGTGTCATGAAGTTTGCCACTTCTGTCTTAAGAAACGAGAAGTTGGCTTTGGAGAAATTTTTTATGGTGGTTTCCCTAATGGGGGTGGGAGTAGGATGCGTATGTCTAGGGTGATTAGCTTGTGGTCGGATCTGACCAATGAAGAATTGACCTCTGGTGTGGATCACCGGTCGCCCATGTTGGTAATGACCAGGTCTAGGATGTTGCTGCCCCTGGTGGGGGTGTAGATAAGTTGATCTTAGGCATTGGAATTTATGCATTCCAGAAAATGTTGAGCAAAAGAGTTGGTACAGGAGTAGTTTTCAAAGTTAATGGTGGGGTAGTTGAAATCGCCCATTATTAGAGTGTTAGGTTGTACCCTAATATTTTCCAGTGTATCAAGAAATGAGGAGTGGGAATCCTGGGGCATAATGGGGGATCTGTAGCAAGCTAGAATTTGGATTGCGGTCTTGCCCAGAGTTAGTTGCACTTGGATAATCTCGGGTGCATTATGCTGAGCAACTAGCCTTGAGCTGTGAATATCCTTAATGAATATGGACAAGCCTCCGCCTTTAGTGTTTTGGTCCAGGTTAGGTGGCCGAAAGGTGTGGTATGAATTATAGCGTGGTAAGCAGGGGTGCTCTCTGGAGCCTTGAACCAGGTCTCTGTCACTGCACAGATGTCAGTGTTCTGCATTTTAAGGAGTGCCTCAAGTGAGTGCATTTTGAGGTTTAGACTTCTAGCATTGAGTAGCATTACCCACAGATTTTGCTTGCTTGTATCTGTTACGGTGGTGAATTTGTCATTTGAACCTTACCTAAAAAAAGGCACTATAGGGGTGGCAAGAGCCTTAGCCAGTGTCCGGAATCCCAAGGACAACAGGTGCAGGCTATCTCTGGCAAAGCATCGTGGTCTCTCGATCATGTCATCCCAGGCAGACAGATACTGGATCTCCTTAGAATGACACCAGAAGCTTAGTCAATTGTTGAAGTTAATCATTTTTTCTTTGTACTGTGGTATCATTCTGGGTGATGGCAAGATGCTACTCAGGGCTAGGGTCATACCTGCCTGGGCTACAAGATTGGAGTGCTCCTCCATGTCTATTTTCAAGTAGTCCAGAGAGGTATGTCTCAGGTCATTCACACCAACATGGACAATGACAGGATCATATTTGTACTTGTTGTGGAATGACATGAGTGGGTGCGTTGTGTAGCGGATCCTGGCACCCGACAGGCAGCTGACAGTAACTTTCTCCTTGTTTATCCTGGTGAGTGGAACATCAAGTGTTCCCGAGTATAGAGTTACCTATGACTAGAGTGTTTGGTACGTTGTTATGCCTTATGGGCTGTGGTTGGGTATGTAACTGTTATTTTTAACTTTAGGGCTTTTCTTCTTGGGCCTCTACTGAAAATGGGCTCATTCTGGTCCAGTGGACTTTCCTGGTAAACAAATATCTCAAGTTAGTAGTACTAATATTTTAAAACTGCCTGATTGTTTCTGATTTTGTTGAGATTTGTCCCTGAATAGTTAATGGAGCTATGATCTTATTAGTTAATTCATGCAGAAATTAGTTTAAGTGGTGCAACAGGTAGCACATTCTCCTTTGGTGTATAAGGTTGTGGGTTCTATTCCCATGAGCACAGGAGTAACAAACCTCACTTGTACTTGGTTAGTTTGGTTCTGGTATATATTCAAATGCCCTTTACTGATTTCAGGTGTGAACCCAAATAATTCCAAATGGACAAAGTTTATATAGTGGATATAAAAAGTTTACACACCCCTGTTAAAATGCTAGGTTTTTGTGATATAAAAAAATTAGACCACAATAAATCATTTCAAAATTTTTCCCACCTTTAATGTGACCTATAACTTGTACAATCAAATTGAATTGAAAAAGCAACAAATCTGTTGGGGGGGGGGGGGGGGGATATAAAAAATAAAAACGTGCAATAAGCTGGTTGCATAAGTGTGCACAAACTAATACTTTGTTGAAGCGCCCTTTGATTTAATTACAACGTTATGTCTTCTTGAGTACATAGCTGCCATCAATTAAAGAGACCCTGATTAACCCCAAATAAAGTTCAGCTGTCCTAGTAGGATTTTCCTGACATTTACTCTGCCTGCTACAGTAAAAGCCATTGTTCACAGAGAGCTTACAAAGCATCAAAGGGATCTCATTGTTGAAAGGTATCAGTCAGGAGAAGGGTACAAAAAAAATATCCACCGCATTTTATGTACCATGGAACACAGTGAAGACAGTAATCAAAAAGTGGAGAAAATATGGGACAACAGTGGTGTTGCAAAGAACTGGACGTCCTTCCAAAATTGATGAAAAGACTAGACGAAAACTGGTCAGGGAGGCTGCCAAGAGACCTACAGCAACACTAAAGGAGCTGCAGGAATTTCTGACAAGTACTGGTTGTGTACTACGTATGACAACAATCTCCCGTATTCTCCATATGTCTGGACTATGGGATAAGGTTGCAAGATGGAAGCCTTTCCTTACACAGAAAATATCCAGGCCCGGCTAAAATTTACAAAACATCAGGTCTACCAAAAGCATGTGGGAAAATGTGTTATGGTCTGATGAGTCCAAGGTTGAACTTTTTGGCCACAATTCCATAAGGTACGTTTGGCACAAAAGCAACACTTTACATCACCAAGAAAACACCATCCCTACATTGAAGCATGGTGGTGGCAGTATCATGGTTTGGGGTTGCTTTTCTTCATCTGGAACTGGGGCTTTAGTCAAGGTGGAGGGAATTATGAACAGTTACAAATACCAGTTACTTTTGGCCCAAAACCTTCAGGCATCTGCTAGAAAGCTGAAGAGGAACCTTTCAACATGACAATGACCCCAAGCATACATGCAAATCAACAAAAGAATGGCTTCACCAGGAGAAAATTAAAGTTTTGGAATGGCCCAGCCAGAGCCCAGACCTAAATCCAGCAGAAAATCTGTGGGGTGATCTGAAGAGGAAGATGTGCCATGCTGATAGACTCCTATTCAAGAAGAGTGAATGATGTAATTAAATCAAAAGGTGCTTCAACAAAGTATTAGTTTAAAGGTGTGCACACTTATGCAACCAGCTTATTGTATGATTTTTATTTTTTATATTTTTTCTCCTAAGAGGATTTGTTTGTTTTCCAATTTAATTGTACAGGTTATAGGCCACGTTAAAGGTGGGAAAAGTTTTGAAATGATTTATTGTGGTCTAATTTTTTATATCACAAAAAACGGGCATTTTAACAGGAGTGTACATCCATTGTAGCTAGCACAACCAGCACCTGACATTCATTTTATTTATTTATTATATTGTTTCACATTTGTTAACCGGGTTAGTCCAACTGAGTTTGCAAACAAACACATTTTCAGTGGGGACCCGAGGGGAAAAGCCTCTGCAAACATAAGTAAAGTGACAATATACAAATTAATAATCACAATGCAAAATAATTGTAAAAAGGAAAGGTTATTAGCTATTTGCATTGCATTGATAGTAAGCAACCCGTTTTCAGTGAAGACCCAAGGGGAAAGAGCTATATTGGTATAGTCCACAGAGCTCATCTTGCCAGTGTTCTATATGCTGTATCATTAAAAAAAAACTGCTGTACAATTCTTACTGCGTTATGTATTACTGTGTGGCTGCAAATGTACACACACTAGTGGCAAATGACAGGGATGACAAGTCCAAATCTGCACCACTGCCACTGAAATGTATGTTCAGGAGTATGAGTGGGTTTAAGAACTTTTGGGAAATGCACAGTGCACTCTTGGGTTATAACTAACACCTACCAGCCCATATGAGATGTACAATTTTTGCTCCAGAACAAGAGCTATAATCTGTGGCTCTTCTAGGTTTCACCTACTTTAATTTGAGCCCAGTGCTTTCCACTGTCAGTTTAACAACAGTAACTGAGACACAACTAGACTTTTATATACATATATACCAAGAGTGTGTGCCAGGAGGGCTACTAATGCCTTTCCATTGACAGTACCCCTTGTCTGTACTTTGTCGTAGGTTATTATTAGGCCAGTGACCCCAGAGGGCCTTCTTAATCCTAACCATGCTCCCCAAAGGTGAGAATCCAACCCTGTACTTTGTGTTTGTAAGCTAAGCATATTGACTCTTTATACCTACCGCTTATTGTGGTATGCTTCCATCAGCTAGACTGCTAATATGATAGCAAACTGTTTGCTGCTGAATAATTCTTTCTTAAAAAGGCCAACCAACATTATTACATTATGATAGCTGATGATCAGGTGGTCTCGTTTTCCAAAAGCGTGGATAGCATTATTCACAACACTGCTGCGCTGAAAAATAAGACATCAGCTTCAGTCTTTATCAAATGAAAAGTATAGTATTTTAGAGTCTGATTTTTCATACAAAATGGTATTGCAGTTGCACAGTTAAGGAAACTTGAATGTTTCGTACAGATGGGCTGTTGATGGAAACTCTGGCCTCAGAATGCAAGTCTGTAATCTAAACATCTAAGTTGTAGCTTTCTTTGCCAGTTAATCCAACTAGTAATTCTAGACAGACATAGAAAAGGACAGCAGCTCTGAATATATTCCTTAGTGGTTAGACAGATATTTAAAATGTCAAAGTCTTGGAGTTTTAGAGATGTATCATGGAATGATGTTTGTGTCTTCTAATGGCTATTTTGGCCAGGTTCCTTAAGTTTGTATACTGTTCTCTGTTTCCTAGAGTAGGATTACCTTTCCAGAAATGCCGGGATTCATTGTAGAGTTTGAGAAGAGATTTTAAATCGTGGGAAAGCCATCTTTGGCTTAAAGTCTAAAGGTATGGGAAAATGCCTGTCTTGTAGACTTGAGAGAATATGTGTAAGAAGTTCAGCTGCTTTACGAATCTCTGTGCTGCCTGAGGGAGTTAAAGATGGCCGCTGTTCTGTGAGCACTGCTAGCACCTAGCTTTCTGAAATACCCTGGATTAAAATAAACCCAGAAGACAACATGGAACGCAGAAATAAGACTGACCATCTATTCCAGATAACAAAAACAGCAATCAAAGGAAGAAAACAAAAAGCAGACCAGGCAGCTAACCTGGAAGGCATTAAAACTGCTTTGCTACCTATTGAGCAATCAATACAGGAACTATATTTACAATTTCAAACATTTGGTGATTCATATAACCAAATACTTACTAGAATGGAAAAATCTGAGGCAAAAATACTAGAAAATAAAGTAAAAATAAATTCTATTGCTAATCTGAGGCAAAAATACTAGAAAATAAAGTAAAAATAAATTCTATTGCTCAAAGAACTGATTCCTATGACAAAGATCTGCAAAGTTTACAAACAAAAATAACAGACCGTGAGGCAAGGTCACGACGAAATAACATTATCATTAGAGGAATCTCTGAAACTGTGTCACATAGTAATCTAATACCAACTATCAAATTTATAATAAAATCTCTGCTGGATGACTCTGAAGAAACACAACAAGTGGTAATAAAGGAAGCCCACAGAGCTCTGGGAGAAACAGTCCCCACTGAGACCAAGCCCTCTCTATATTAAAGTATTAAACTACCAAGATGTAAATAAAATCCTATTTGAAGCCAAGAAGAAAGGTACATTCACCTGGAATAATAATAAAATTTCATTTGCCCAAGACCTTCCCATCCAGATAAGGCAAGCAAGGCAACTTCTGTCTCCATATTGCAGGTTTCAGGTAGAAAAGAAAATCAAATTCCCGAATATCCAAATCCACTAATGTTCAGTGTTAAAGAGGTTAAATACATGGTCACTAACCCCAAAGAGGCCGAGACATTCCTAACTGTTTTTAAGCAGATTCCACTTCCAGAAACGAAATAAAGCAACAAAAAAGTTGTAGGCGTCCCTCAAGTGAAAAATGGACCGAATCGTGGCCATTTCAGATGGGAACCATCCCGGAGAGTTTCCCCTTACTTCCTAGGCCCTTAAATCAACAAAGGGAGCCATGAGGAACACAGGAAAGGGAAAAGAAAAATGGGTAGGAAACGGAATACAACTGCCTTTTTTCCAGTGCGTGATTTTATTTATTTATTTTATTTTACATTTGTTGACCAGGCTAGTCTAGCTGGATATATTTCCATTTTCAGTAGAGGCCCGGGGAGAAAAGCTCCACACAGATATACAAAGTATAAAATATTGTTACATGGTAAAAAGGGAATACAAAACAAAATAAAAATAAAAACAGGTAGATTTACATTCTTGAGAAAAACACTTGAGAAAAGTTCCAATAAATAGAGTAAAGTTTAAGAGAGCTAGATCAGAATATAATACAGTAAGAGTTATGTACCATAGATAAAAACACTTGTGAAACAGTACAGTGAGCAGAATATAGCTTGACAGCTCAAAACAGAATAGTAAGAGTCATATACAGTAGATCATATGAGGTAGTAGTATTTAAAAGCTAAGATTATTAGAGTTTAAATAGGGTCAGTCTAATTTACAAGTCAAAAGCATGTAAAGGTTTGGAAGTATGGCAAGAAGAGGAAGAAAGAGGGGTAAAGAAGATGGTTAGTCAGGGTTACTACAAGGGCATAGCCAGTGCATTTGAAGGTATTTTCTAAGGTTTTGTTTAAAGAGTGGTAAGGATGTAGTTAGTTCAGTGGGTAGTAGGTTCCGGTGTTTTCCTGCTGTGTTGGTAAATAGAGAGTCACCAGCTGTATTATTAGACTTTGTTAAACTGGCAAGAGGTTTGCTAGAAGAACGTAGGTAGTTCAGATTATTATATGGGACTATAAGTTTTGAGAGTATAGGGGTATTATTGGGCTGGTAAAATAACTTGTGGGCAATTGTGAGTTGGGGGATAATCAGATGGTTTAGGAATTCGAGCCAATTTAGTTGTCTAAGATTAGTACAGTGATAGGTTCTGAAGCGATTGCCAGTAGCAAATCTGGCGATATTATTACAGGAGGTTGCTAATTTGTTAAGGTTGGTTTTCTTAAGGTTGCTAAATATAGGTGAAGCATACAGGAGGGTTGAGATTAGATGGGAGTGGGCAATTTTGGCTCTGGCTGCTGAGGTTAAAAAGGGTTTTATTCTGTATAAGGAGCCTATTTTTCTGTTTACTGTTTTAATGGTGTTGGTTATATGGTAATCAAATGAGAGATTATTATCAATGGTTATACCTAGAAGTTTAGTGGTAGTATCAGGGAGAATAACAGTTCTATTATTTGATGAGATTGAAAAGTCTAATGGGGAAGACCTAGTGGTGGGTGTAAAGAGAAGGAGTTTTGTTTTTTTAGCATTGAGGAGGAGACCACGTTTGATAAACCATGTTTCTACAGTGTTGAAGACATCTTGAGTAAGAGAATATAGTTCAGATTGAGAGGTAGATGAGCATATTAGTGTGGAGTCCTCCGCATATTGAATACAAGTGGCTTGTGGAATTGCTACATGGAGATCATTAATAAATAAGGAGAAGAGAAGTGGACCAAGAATAGATCTGAGGGACCCCAATGGTAACGGGTAGAAAGGATGAGACTTGATTTTCCCAGAGAACTGCTTGTTGTCTATTGCTGAGGTATGATCTGAACCACTTTAAGGCTAGAGAATCAAAGGAAAGAGATTCCAGAATATTGATTAAGAGGGTATGGTTAACCATGTCGAAAGCTTTAGAGAGGTCAATGAAAAGTGCAGATGAGAGGAGGTTTTTGTTGCGATTTCTGTTGATGGTATCTGTGAAGGATAGAAGGGAGGTAGTGGTACTATGTGATGGTCTAAAGCCATGTTGACAGTGTGCTATTAAGTTGTGTTTAGAGAGATGGCATAGAAGTTGTTTGTGAATGCATTTTTCCATAATTTTTGCTAGGGGTGATGAGAGCAATTGGCCGATAGTTGGAATAATCATTGGAGTTCCCACCTTTATGTAAGGGGATAATGTGGGAGATTTTCCAAATATTTGGGATGGTTCCTTCCTGGATTGTCCTATTTATAAAGATAGATATAGGATAAGCAATTTCCTTAGCTGCTTTTTGGAGAAATTGAGAAGGAAGTTGGTCAGCAGATGGAGTACATGGCTTAAGTTTTTGTATAAGTTTATAGATGAGAAAGGTAGAGATGGGTTGTAGTTGGAATTTTGAGTGTGGTAAGTTGATGGGAATGCTGGAGTTTTCTGAGATAAGTTGAGTAGCTAGAGATTGTATAATGTCAGTGAAGAAAGAGTTGAAGGTATTGGCAGTTTGATGGGGAGTATTTGGATCTGCATCAAGTGGGGTGGGTGTTCGGGACTTACCTGGGGAAAGGAACTTATTTATATAAGACCAGAACTGTTGGGAATTATTTTGATGAGTTTGCTGAAGTTTACAATAGTAATTTTTTTTTATCTGTAAGTATAGCTTTTTTGTACTGTTTCTGAGCTGCCTATAATATAGGTGATCAGAGCTATTTCTATAGGTTCTCCATTTAGCCCAGACTTTGTTCCTAAGTATAATTTGATTCCTAGTTTCATTAGAAAGCCATGGGGTGGGTTAGACATCATTCTAATGGCACGTTTGGGAGCATGCTTATCCAGGATAGATAAGAATGCAGTGTTAAAATACTGTACAATACTAACAATTAGTGAGTGATATAAATGGAGCTTATTTCCAAAGCTGTAATGTGATCCTTTGAAGGCGAATGGCCGAGGTACCAGATCATTAATAAAGAACGTTGGTGGAATCTGACTGTTTGGTTTGTTGCTGAATAGCTTTGTTGGAATTCGTATGTTTTTTGCTGTTGGATAACTGTTTTCACACAGTCTTTCCACCTGCTCTTTTTTTTGGACATTTATCTGTTTTCATCATGTCGCTTCGTAGCTCGAGCTCTGAACAGAGCGGTCCAGCTAGTTCATTCAATTTTTCTAATCTCCTGAGTGAGCGTGATAAGAAATATTCACATCTTGACCCCTGGAATATTGGAGGTAATAATGCAGCTGTGGATGAGCGTTTCAATGAATTATCTAAGTTGATGTCTAAGGAAGTAGCAGTTTACTTCGATACGTTATTGTTGGAGAAGTATGTTAGCCTTGACATCACACCGCGGGGTTTGCGGGTGGATAAACTGCCAGCTACCCCTTTTTCGGAAGAAGAAACTGATCTCCTAAATGAATGGAAGCAAGTGTCATTATCGTGCACTATTGGTTGGCTTAAGATACTCATTAAGCGCAACCAACGTAACCATGAGAAAATCAAAAATGACATTATGACTTTACAAAACAGCCTGGTAACGGAAATGAATTATGATATTCAAATGTCTACATTAAGTGATAATATCAATAAATTAGAAATTGACATTGTGCAGCGCAAAAGAAATAAGTTAGTCCGTGATGTTAAAGACTATGAAACCGGCACCTTGTTCAACTGGCAACGTGAACCTACGCAAAGGACCCGTAATAGGTCAAGGGGCAGGACTTGGAGCAGTAGTTCCAAACGCAGAGGAGTATCAGCGTCGTCGGCTTCATCAGCGGAGGGTAGTTCTTCAAAAAATGTTTCTTTTGCTGAGACAACAACAGCGGGGAGCAGAACCTTAAATCGTGAGGTTATTATAGGTTCTGGTAACAACGGCAGTGACAATTCTAACTTTCAAACTGAAGAATACAACAAGGGAAGAAATGGGAGGAATGGAAGGAAGGGAAGAAACAAACTTAAATGAAGGTTTGTCAGCGGCATTTTCTAATGAACTTCATTTACATTGTGTGAATTTGTCTGAATTAGTTTTGAGTTCAGAAATGTTAAATGTTTTACACAAGGGAAGTAAGTTCGTCCCCACCTTCTTCCCATCTCTTGCTGACATTTATTTTTATGTCAAACGTTTTATTAGAAAATTGTTACTGAGAGTTCATTTTTTCAAAATGGAGAAATCTGTTGCACACAATGCTATTTCTAATGAATCTATTGAATCAGAATTGGAAATGGATGATGACTTATGTAATTTGTCAATTTATAACTATGAGTTAGAATCTGATGTGTTGGATGTTAGGAATGAATTATCTAGTGATGAAAATGTTGTTTTCTGTACTGGATATGGTAGGATAGCATTACCAAAACTTAAGAGAGAAAATACTTTCATGCCATACATTTCTGTACCAGCTATTTCATTATTTCAAAAAGTTCTTTTGAGGGAAATTGAAACTTTTATTTAGTGAATTTTGTAAAAAACAGAAATGTTTTAACCTAAATAAAAATGAATGGCAAGCTCTGAAAGTTTTGAAATCAGTTAAACATGAATACATTTTCAAACCTGCTGACAAGGGTGGAAATTGGGTCATAATGGATAGAACCAAATATTTATGTATGGTGAATAAATTGTTGGAGAGCCCTGATGAATACAGGAGACTGGATACTGACCCAATAGTGTCCTATAATGATGAGTTGCTATTTTTACTGGAAATGGGTGAACGCTTGGGTTTTTTTATGCACACTGATGTCAAGAAGCTGTATATTCCAAAACCAGTTACACCGATTATGTATGCATTACCCAAAATTCATAAAAATTTGGAAGAACCTCCTGGGAGACCTATTATTTCTGGAATAGATTCTTTCTTGGAGAATGTTAATTTATTTTTAGATTCACAATTTAAACCCTATCTATGTAAGGTAGCAGCTCATATAAGAAACACACAAGATTTGATTAATAATCTGATAAATGTGAAATGGGACTGTGATTATTATTGGGTTACTATGGATATTAAATCTTTATATACCAACATTAACATTAAATGGGGTTTAGATTCCATACTAAATATTATGGGTGAAGGACCTAAAAGCAACTTTATTATTACCCTTTTGGAATTCTGTTTAACTCATGGTTATTTTTGTTTTAACAACAAATATTACCTGCAAATAAAGGGTACAGCAATGGGTGCAGCTTATGCACCTAGCTATGCCATCATTTATATGGATTACTTTGAAAAGAAATATATTTATTCTACAAATTTCTTTAAGAACAAAGTAATATTATATAAACGTTTTATAGATGATTTAATTTTCATTTGCAAAGGAGATTTTTGTGATTTCTTGGATTTTTTTGAAGTACTTAATTTAAATGAACATAAGTTACAATTCTCTTATGAAATCAGTAGAAATAGGATTAATTTTCTAGATCTAATTTTGTTTGAAAAGGACATGAATATTGAGTTTAAACCATTTAGAAAGGAAACTTCAGTTAATTTGTTCCTACATGCCACTAGCATGCATCCTGAGCACCTAATTAAGGCCCTACCTTTTGGGGAATTTAAAAGAATTCGGGATCACACCAGTTATTAAGGAGGATATAGATGCAGAATTAGATGTAGTATTGCATAGATTATTAGACAGAGGATATGAATATAATACTTTATCTGAATGTAGAGATAGTGTGATTAAAAATATTAGATTATCTAACAGAAGGGACAATAGTGGGATAAACTTTGATAGAAGAATAACTAGAATAAAGGATAATATTGAGAAAATATTTTTTTATAACTAAATTTTCTCCTTTTTCTAAAACACTAGTCTCTTTAGTTAGAAAATTCTGGTATCTTATCAGTGAAGATGATAATATTGGTGAATTATTCCCGAATCAAGTAAATTTCTCTTTCAGACGGGGAAAGAACTTAAGAGAAATTTTGAATAATAACTTTGTACAACCTATTATTCCTATTCCTGTGAGGGTGGGTACTTTTGCTTGTGGCTCATGTAGCATATGTAATAGAGTTGTTGATGTTGCTTACATTAACAATACTGTTCATATTTCTAAACATTTCTTTAATTGTAAGTCTACTAGCATAGTATATATAATAGGGTGTTCTTGCAAGGATATTTGGTATGTGGGACAAACTAAAAGGATGTTAAAAACTAGAATTTTAGAACATCTTAAGGACATTAGAAATTTGAACGTTACCAGTCCTGTTGCTAAGCATTTTTTGGATGTGCACGATGGTTGCAATAATAGCTTAAGATGTAGTGTATTGGGGAAACCTTCTATTCGTAAGGGAGATGAGATAATAGCTAAACTCTTGGAATTAGAAACCAGAATGATAATAAAATATAAAACTTTAAAACCATTTGGTCTGAATCAAGAGCTGGGTCTATAATTAATTAATATATAGTAGAGCAATTTATGCACATTATTGATATTCATTGTGTATGTACTTTGTTTGTGTGTATACACTGGGCATATTTTTATACATACATGTATATATTTAATAATTTGTATGTGCTGTTGATCTACTGAGAATGAACTATATAATTGTTGAATTTATTATTCATAATATATTTGAATAACTATGTACTATAAATTGTTAATAACATGTTTCTTTTTTATTTTTGATATAAAAGTTATTTAAAAGTATTTTTCACTAATTATATATATAAAATTTAATGTTGACAATAGTTAAGATATTATTACAGGTAAATGTCTATATTATATTTTAATATTGAAGCAAAGATCACTTTAAATCTTGATGTTTAATTACACTAATTGTTAATTTAACAATTAGTGAGTGATATAAATGGAGCTTATTTCCAAAGCTGTAATGTGATCCTTTGAAGGCGAATGGCCGAGGTACCAGATCGTTAATAAAGAACGTTGGTGGAATCTGACTGTTTGGTTTGTTGCTGAATAGCTTTGTTGGAATTTGTATGTTTTTTGCTGTTTAAAATACTGTACTGCCTGCTCAAGTGGGAGGGATTTTAATGGTCTCCAGTTGCATGCATTAAGCTCAGTTTGAAATAATTCTGTCTTAGTGTTTGATAGAGCGTGCTGTCCTAACGATAGGGAGGTTTGGGAAGTCTTTCTTTTCTCTAGTAATGTAGGTCAAGGAATGATCACTTGTATCATCAGGCAGGATTCCTGTTTTGTATGATTGTTTCACTTTGTTTATGAGAATCCAGTCTTAAGGTACTCTCTTGTTAGGTTTGTTAATTCTGGTTGTAGAGGTTATAGTTTGGATAAATCCATGGAGGTTAATATGAGAGGTAGGATTATTAGCATTAACACTTTTCCAATCCATATTAAAGTCACCTAGTATTATTGTTTCTTGGGGGTAAGTAGAAGACACCCAGCTAAGAAATGCCTCAATTATAGTGATATTATTTCCGGGTGGTATATAAATGCAGATAATGTATAAGGATTTGTTTATGTTGATTTGAAGCTTAGTAATGAGGATTTCTGTCCTACTATCCTGGGTAGGATTAGATGGGAGAGTAGAGATCTGCAGTCCATTTTTAAATAGAATTGCTACTCCACCTCCTTTACATTTTGTCCGGTCTTGTCTCACTATGTTATAGCCTTGGGGAATAATTTCATTATCTTTAGTTTCTGGTTTCAACCAAGTCTCAGTGATGCAGAGGATATCAAAGGAGTGAATATCTAAGAGGGCATGAAGGTGAGCTACTTTATTATTGATGCTTTGAATATTAAGATGTCCTATTCCGAGGGAGCTATTGACATTAGGGTGAGTTGTTTGGATTGTAGGGTTGGTAGTGCCAGGGTTGGGGTGGATGTCGCCATCTTTCAATGTGGGATTATTTAGTTTAGTTCCTGAGCTGTATGTAAGGTAGGTTAATAGTTTTTGTTTTTTATGAGAGGGTAGGTTGAGTTTGATGTGAGAGAGTCTATGGTATTTGGTTAGCAGGTAACTGGGACTGAAAGTTATGTTAAAATGTCTATCAAAGGATATGTGTGTGTAGATTGCAGTTTGTTTGTGGGAATGGTTGAGATGGAAATAGTGAAGTTTTTCAAGGGAGGTAAGAAGGTAGGTTGAGATGAGAGTAGTTGAGAGTATTGACTGTAAGTGTTAGCTTGGTTAAATTAGGGAGAGGCATCTTGGAGAAGTTTGTAAAATAAGAGCTGAAGTGTAGGAATATAGAAGGAAGTGAGATGTGAAGAGGAAGATAAAGGAGTACAGGAAGAATTTATAGGAAGGAGCTGCCACCTGGGACACTGGTCTGCATAATCATTCCCCCTTCGATCTCAAGGGCTCCTCTACAAACTAAAAATGACCTAAAATGAAGATACAGCAAGTCTAAGAAGTTAATCTTGCCATAAACACCCATAAATGGATCTAAACCACACTGAAAGATGACCATAAACCTGCAAAGCAAGAATCTGAAGAATAAGGTATGGTTTTACCAAAACAACCAATAAGACTTTGAATCTCTTAAGACTTTTATAATCCTGCCTTTATTACTAGATGAGAGACTGTCAGAATCGGCCTATCTTGAGGATATGTGGCAGACGTAATGATGTTTGACTTGAATAAAGATAAGTAGAGAGTAAAAGCATTTTAGAGAAGGAAAATACAAGGGCACACGAATGTAAACTATCTGACTGCAGGAAGCGTAAACATAACCTGAATATGTAGGCTTTGGCATAATATATACCTGGCTAAGCCGGAAAACATGTTTTTTCTCTTTCCCGTCATTTTCCTACTTCTGATTTATAGGTGCCAATAACTTTTTTTTTTTCTGGAATCTGCTACAGATTGGTACAGAAGTCTGTATAGGCACCGAAGCAGGGGAGAAAACTGTTTAAAGGAGAGGGGAAGGTAAGAGAAGAATAAGGAAAAGGAAACTGTAAACAGGACAAGTCTGCCTTAAAAATCATGCTACGTTGTTGTATATCTTGATATAGTTAACTGAGGGCTTCATTACGAACATGTTTAAAATGTCATTACTAGAAGGAATAAGCCATATGCTAAAAATATATAAGTTCTGTGCTGTAACCTTAATACTATAATTGTATAATAGTTTAAAGGAAGAGACTAGGGATATTTCACAGCAGTGTTTTGTAGGGAACAAGTTTGTTAAGCTTTGTCCGTATTGTACATAGTAACGTAAGGGGGCTAACATGCTTTCAACCTACACACAAAGAGAAAGCTCAACCAAGGATCAGAGGGAAACGAAGTATATGTTAAATTCTCACTTTATTCCCCCGATTATTCCTGGCCCAGTGGGTAGGCACAGGGAAGGGACGGAATAGTTAGATGCTTTCCAAAAACACATATCAACATCACATACAAAGACCATGAAACCAAATTAACATACAAGTCATGTAAAACGAACATAATAAATAAATGTGGGAAATAGAGAAGTGGAATGTTAAAGGACTCCAAAATAAAGAAAAAAGAAAACTATTTTTGCATCTTACCCTGAAAACCAAAGCCAGTCTTGTATTAATACAGGAAACACACTTGACTGCAGAGCAATGGACAGAAATTGGAAAATAAATGGATAAGACTAATTATAGAAACGGGGTAAAACAAACAGTGCTGGTGTTGCCATAATAATTAAAAATCAATTCCAGGACAAGATACTTGAGACTAAGGCTAGCAAAGATGGTGTTACGTAACATTTACCAATCCAAGATTGCCAAACTCTATAATGGTGCTTAATCTCTATGCACCCTGTAGCAACCAACATCAGTTTTTTTTATGTCACTTTACCCAACTCTAAACCAACTTAAAGATCACTGCCTAATAATTGGGGGTGACTGGAACACCTATCAAAACCCAGGAAAGGACAAATCTAACTTTATTAAATCGCATAATAAACCACAATAGCTCTAAATGAACTTAAGACTTTAAATTATATGACTCTTTTAAATATGGGAGTAATGATGATAAATCCGGGAAATTCACATTCTACTCGCTATGCCACAAAATGTGGTCAAGAACAGACTTCTTGATAATGATTATGTCTGAGATTAAAAAGAACAGATTTCTTTTTAATCTCAGACATACTCATTAACCTGGTTCCAACAACAGTTATACACACTAGATTTTTCTTGGATCATTCCAAAGTTACATTGTTTATCAACTAGGACAGAAAACTGTACCTAGCAAATAGAGATCATAACTGGCCATTGAATCCTAACCTGCTCCTCAAACAAACAGATGTAATAAAAAGTTACTAAAGACATCCCTTGCAAATATCTCCAGATCCCAAGTTCCAATAGACATAGAATGGGCTGCGGCCAAAACACAAATCAGAGGAATATTCATCAAAAAAGCAAAATATTATAAAAAAAATACAACTAAAAGAGGAGTATACATTGAAAGGGAAAATAGAACAACAAGAGAACTACTAAATAACCCTAATAACCAAACTGAAGTTGATCTCCTAAAACTACAGAGAGACCTCTATATGTTAGAAACCAGAAATCTGTCATTTTATGAGGTAAGAATGTTGGCTAATTACACACAAGAAGCCCAAATACCATCCAGAGCCTTGGCCAGAATCATCTCTCAACATAAAACCACCTCAAATATATCAGAAATAAATTACAGGGACAAAAACTACACAAAAAATGAAATTGTCAAAGTATTCAAGCAAATATATTCTCAAGTCTATGGAGAACAAACACTACAATCCTCTAAGGAAGATGGAGAGCGTTTTCTTACTAACGGAACCTATTTCCATCAATGAGATGAGCACAACAATGAAACATTTAAAGTCACATAAGGCCCCAGGACTGGATGGACTTCAGAATTTTATAAAACTTTTACTCCCCTAATTGCTAAACTACTACACTATGTGCTGAATTATATAATAAATAATAACCTAAATGATATTCACTTCAATGGCTCCAAAACTATTTTCATATTAAAAGTGCATGCAGACCCCAAAAACCCAGATAGTTATAGACCCATCTCCCTTTTAAATATAGATACAAAGATCCTGACCTCAGTACTCGCAAATAGATTAAAAAACCCTTATAGAGAAAGTAATTTCTCCAGAGCAATCTGGGTTCATACCAGAAAGAGAGACCAGTGATAACACTGGATTCATTAATATCCTCTGCAAATCAAGGGAATACTAATATCTATGCAATGGTAGTAGATGCCCACTAGGCATTTGATAGGGTCAACCTAGAATTTTACTTCAAACGTTACCTTATTTTGACATGCCTATCTATTTTATTCAAACATTACCTTATTTTGACATGCCTATCAAATTTTATTCAGATCATCTATTGGCAATCCATACACATCCCTATATGTAAACAAAACATGGTCAAATTAGAATTATGATAAAAAAAAACGGGACAAGACTGTTCATTACTGCCCTTCCTATTCAACCTATACCTAGAACCCCTGTTTCTTTATATTAAACAAAACGTACATCATAACCCCCCCTCAACACACAACTTCAAAGTATATCTTATGCCTATCAATTTTATTCAGATCATCTATTAGCAATCCATACACATCCCTATATGTAAACAAAACATGGTCAAATTAGAATTATGATAAAAAAAACGGGACAAGACCATGTTCGTTACTGCCCTTTCTATTCAACCTATACCTAGAACCCCTGTTTATTTATATTAAACAAAACATACATCATAACCCCCCTCAACACAACTTCAAAGTATATCTCACCGCTTTCGCAGACTATCTGAACATATACGTCACTACACCAAACTCTGACATAACCAAAATAATTACTGCAATTGAACAATTTTCAATCATGTCTAACTACAAATTAAACCTCAGTAAGGCTACCCAAACTTATCTCATTAATACCACTAAATAGATACAATAAAAATTAAAGAAGAAACCAAATATCTGGGAATTACTTTCTTCCAGAGTAACAAGGAATTCTACCAGCATAACATAACTCTTATATGGCAAAGCATAATGCATGACTGTAAAAGGTGGAATAACCTTAAGCTACCATTCCTGGCCAAAGTATCAATAATCAAAATGAACATATTACCTAGACTAACATATATATTCATGACATCACAGATAACTATACATAATAAATATTCTTCAAACAAATTCATAACTTCCTAGCAAAATTCATATGGGAACCCCAAAATAAAACAGAATCTCGTTATCAAAAACTAACACTTCCCAAGAACAAAGGGGATCTGAAACTGCCAGATTTTAAAACTTACTACTCTAATATCAACACTAACGGAATATTGAGAATAGCAGAACACAACACGACAATGAAAACTTGGTCACCTCCTTGGGTGATGATATTTTATAGGTGCATTTAAGCACTAGGCATCAATCCCAAAGTGCTTCCCTTTTTAAACAAAAAAATAATTACAAGCCTACAACATTGTAGATCCTTTAAAACATTCCATAAATATAACACAAAAACTTTTTTAATTCCTTAAACCTTTGGCAAGCTATGGTAACACTACAACCCCTCCATAAAAATCCAAATCTAAACATTAAGGTGCTAGATGCTAACTCCTTTTCTCGATTTAAAGGACAAAGTAATCCAATACATCTACCCATACCTTAATTATACAATCCAAGAAATGAGAAGTAACCTAAATCTTGTGTTCCAGCTACCTCCAAAACTTTACTATACTTAATAGTGACATGGAAAACTGTACTCTGCTTTGGAAGACTATTCTTACAACAAGGAAAACAATATCTAACTCCTATAAAGTGATAGGTGAAATCTAATTTCAGAAGGACCTTCTTTTCTCTAACTGTTGGATAATATTGAAACCATCCATAGACCAGCAAATAAGTTATGCAATCAATCTAACACTGAAAATTATACCCCTTAAAAAAAACTGTCCTACATGCAGCTTATGATTAATAATAATGCACATTTCACACGCGTAATACTCAACAAATTCATTGCATCAAAATCGCCATACTGTGTCCACACTGTGAAGACCAGGTAGCAGACCTAATGCATATATTTTGGAATTGAAAATGTGTGTACAAACTTTGGAATTCTCTCAAGATACAACTGGAAAATAATGGGATATCAAACATCAACACTAATGCATGGGAATTTACCCTTCTACATATTCTTCCGTCTAACATATCAGGAAAACAAGTGAATATGCTTATAATAATTTTCTTACTAATGAAGCTATGCATAGCTCTCAAATAGTTACACCCTATAAATATCTCTTGGGAGGTATTCAAAAATAGCTATAAAACATCTTTTAGCTCATAAAATAGTAATGGATAAAAGAAACAAAAATATGAAAACCCGAGAGATTTGGGAACAAACCTTTAATATCATATTAGCATAAAGCATCATACATACTATATAGTAACAAGTTACAAAGGAACCTAGAAATATACACACTATCACACAGCAAAGCTTTGGACTTGGAATCATTATTGTATGTGCTATTTTTATAACTACGGAATTGACTGAAAAAGCATCTATGTATATAGTGTAAGTAGATGTGTTTTATGACCTACATGTTACTATATTGACTACAATGTAGAACACTCACTTATGGTCATGTTGTAAGAATGGAATTGATTGTGAGTTGTATAAATGTAAAATTTAAAATTATTGAAAAGAGAAAAAGAATCCGTGCTGCGTAGAATAGAGGTCCTCAGTAGTGGGAAGAGAAAGAGAGTGTTGTAGACAGTTTTTTACAAAATTGTCCGTGCATTCAGATCTGAAGCAGATTAATTTTATTTTGGAAGCTGGGCATAAAATGGAGAAACTGATGGGGCAATAATTAGTAAAGGGTGAATGGTGATGTTGGGGATTGCATTTGGACTATGAAAATGATTAAGCACAGTCCCTCATTGATATAATCAAAAGGTTGGATGTGGTAGGTTCCTTAACTAGTTGTTGGTCAGTGAAGTAGTCTAAGACCTGTAAATTAATGGGCTTTAACATGCTGATTAATTGGTCACCTAGAATACTTATATTTTTGTTGTATTGTGGCATAAAGGAGACTGAATCGCATCTTTACATTTCTGTCGAGAGGAAGGGGGAGGGAGTTATGTGAACTGATACAACTGTGTGTAGTAAGGTGATTTCTGCTAGTAGAAGCTTGTTTGGTTGAAATTTTGATGAGGGTGAGGCTTGTTTTAAGTTTCACTTTTAAGTGATATTTGTATAGCAGTAGGGTATCACCTTCTTTAGTATTGTCTGGTCTGCAGTCAAGAAAATATCTATATCCAGGATAAATGTGGTAGGGAGATTTAGTCTTAGCCAAGTTTCAGTAACTGCTGGGTATGGGTTATAAAGAGGTGATGTTGCATTAATTGCATCCATTTGTTTGCAATGCCTTGGGCCTTGAGAAAGTAACAGAACAGTGTGTGTTTGGCAAAATAAAGGGAAATTAACTGGAGACGTGTAGGAGTGCCAAAGAATGCTAAAAGTGAAGAGTATGTAGGTCTGGTTGGAGCCTGTAAGGGAAAGACAGGAGAGGTGGTTTGTGTCGGTGAAGAATAACTTGTTTTGTAGATGTATGCATAATGGCAAAAGTGCATGTGGAGCTATAAATGGGGTGTGTGTGTGTGTGTGTGTGTGTGTGTGTGTGAGAATAAAATGTGGATTGAATATGTGAAAAAGCTAACCTGGTAAGTTAGTTGATAGCAGTGGTGTGAATATGGAGGACTGATTTTTAATCTTTAAGGGGTGGATACATTTTTTAAATTGTAGGAAGAGTTGAGGAATAAATATAAGGTTATCTGGGGAGCTGGGGAGTTTGGATTGGAAGGAGGGCAAAATGGGTACAGATACAGTCTGCAGGAGACTATCACTGTGTAGACAGAGGAAAACAAACTGATCAACTTTACCACAAATAAAGGTAAATCATATTTTAAAATTAAGTAGTGTACATTTGATTCTGGTTCATGCTATTAAGTATATCTAAGAATGTGGTACTGAAGTAATCAACAGCTTTATCTAATTGAATGGTTTTTAGAGTAGCCCAAATAACAAATTTTAGTTTATAGAAAAGACTCTAGATTAAATTTAGATAAGTTACAGTTTTGTAGGTCAGTGCCGCGGTGGTACAGCGGAAGTGTTGTTGCCTCACAGCAAGAGGTTCTCTTGTTCGATTCTCTACTGGATTGCCTTCTGTGTGGAGTCTGGATTGCCTTCTGTATGGAGTCTGCATGTCCTCCCCGCGGTAGAGTGCCCACTGAAAGGCATGAGTGAATGGGTGTACCTTCGCTGAAGGTTGGGTGTTGGGCTGGCAACTCAGCACCATAAAAATCTACTGCCAATCATTATCGGACTGGAGTTCCGCTGTGGCGACCCCTAACCGGGAAAAGCCGAAAAGACCAACAACAACGTTGATAATATATGCACTAAAATGATTAGTTATTGTATGTGATGTTCCGTCTCATTCCTAGCCTACAAATAAGTTGGTTAACAACTGAGAAAATATGCAGTGATGATGATATGCCAGTAGTTTAAATGATGAGTTAATGGGGGAGGGAGTGAAACCATGGGCTTTCCCTTAGCCTAAACTGTAACAGAGAAAAGGTATATATGCCATCTTAACAAGCAATTTAGCATGGATTGCAAACTCTGTTACAAATTATTCACTTAAGCAGACCTATCTTTTATTTACTACTTTTGTGTGCCTTTTTGCAAGTTGGAAGGGATGAGAGATTTTTGTAATCAGAGTTCTTCAGAGTACGAGTAATGCCGTGCTTTTTGTAGTAATAAAAAGAGTACGAGTAATGCCGTGCTTTTTGTAGTAATAAAAAGAGAACGAGTAATGCCGTGCTTTTTGTAGTAATAAAAAGAGAACGAGTAATGCCGTGCTTTTTGTAGTAATAAAAAGAGAACGAGTAATGCCGTGCTTTTTGTAGTAATAAAAAGAGAACGAGTAATGCCGTGCTTTTGTAGTAATAAAAGAGAACGAGTAATGCCGTGCTTTTTGTAGTAATAAAAGAGAGCGAGTAATGCCGTGCTTTTGTAGTAATAAAAGAGAGCGAGTAATGCCGTGCTTTTTGTAGTAATAAAAAGAGAACGAGTAATGCCGTGCTTTTTGTAGTAATAAAAAGAGAGCGAGTAATGCCGTGCTTTTTGTAGTAATAAAAAGAGAACGAGTAATGCCGTGCTTTTTGTAGTAATAAAAAGAGAACGAGTAATGCGTGCTTTTGTAGTAATAAAAGAGAACGAGTAATGCGTGCTTTTTGTAGTAATAAAAAGAGAACGAGTAATGGCGTGCTTTTTGTAGTAATAAAAAGAGAACGAGTAATGGCGTGCTTTTTGTAGTAATAAAAAGAGAACGAGTAATGGCGTGCTTTTTGTAGTAATAAAAGAGAACGAGTAATGGCGTGCTTTTGTAGTAATAAAAGAGAACGAGTAATGGCGTGCTTTTTGTAGTAATAAAAAGAGAACGAGTAATGCCGTGCTTTTTGTAGTAATAAAAAGAGAACGAGTAATGCCGTGCTTTTTGTAGTAGTAAAAAGAGAACGAGTAATGCCGTGCTTTTTGTAGTAGTAAAAAGAGAACGAGTAATGCCGTGCTTTTTGTAGTAATAAAAAGAGAACGAGTAATGCCGTGCTTTTTGTAGTAATAAAAAGAGAACGAGTAATGCCGTGCTTTTTGTAGTAATAAAAAGAGAACGAGTAATGCCGTGCTTTTTGTAGTAATAAAAAGAGAACGAGTAATGCCGTGCTTTTTGTAGTAATAAAAAGAGAACGAGTAATGCCGTGCTTTTTGTAGTAATAAAAAGAAGCTCCCCAATTTTATCTGGTTACAGTTGATCTGGAAGGGGAAATGCAGTCCTAATATATGTAGAAAGTCCTCTCCTAAGGTACGTTTTAAACCTGTGAGATGACTTTGCCTCTTCCAAGTCATATGCTGTTTCTTGGCTGTCCACAAAATGTTATTAGACAAGAGAGAGGAAGGGAGAGTGCATATTAATTAGCAACATTGTGTTTTTCTTATTATATTGTAGTAATTTATTTATTTTATTAATTCACAGTAATTTTTTGTTGGCCAATGTTAGTGTCATTACATTAGCACACAGTATTGTATTTTCTTTAGTAAGAAAGTATATTATCATGGCTGTTCTTTAATTTAAAAATAATCATCCCACCACCAATCTGAGTGGACACCATCTGTTTTGCTTGTGGAGAATGGTCACACAATGTCCTAATTTACATTCTGCTCCAGCATAAATGCCTTAAACTTGTCATGGGTAAACAGGTTATTTCTAGTTCTGTTTTCTCCCATACCTTTAATCTAACTTTTACTTCTAATATATTTATTTTCCAGTTTTCTCTCTCAACTTTTTTTTTGTGCTCCTTTCTCTAATGGCTGATTGGTGAATGAAGTAATACTTATGTTTTTATTTGTAGGTGCCAGAAATGGCAGAGAGACCAGAGGATTTAAACCTTCCCAATGCTGTAATCACCAGAATCATTAAGGAGGCTGTGAGTACCACATACAATTTGCATTGATTTTTTTTTTTTTAAGAGGTTTTTTTTTTCTCTCCTTCAGGTACTGTCTGTGTTTTAGAGCAGGTGTTGCAATTATAAGTTTTATTGTGTGTGTGTGAAATTTGCTGCGTTATGTGCATCTCTGTCATGGAAACAAAAAATATCATGACAAGGATCACAATGCACCAAATTCTCTTATTCATTAAAGATTGGGCAGAAAATGTTATTCTCCCAATATTTTATTTTTCAGTGAACAAAAAATTTATAAAATATACAGAGATTAAAAATAAGCAGATTGGGTAGAAGTCACTGGTGAGTTTGTTGTAATGCCAGTTAGTCTAAAGGAAGAATGTAATATGGATTACACTGGTCTGTTTTAAGGCAATTGGGAAACCGCTGAACTGAAACAACTGAAGTCCTGAGGAAGAGAAGAAACAGTGATGACTGACAATAAGGAATGTGTTAGTGCCTCCTTGGATTTGGAGTTGACAAGGAAAATGGGTAATGATTTGGAATGGTTTGTGAGGAAAAGGTGTAAAAGGTGTAATTTTATTAGGCCTTCTTGCTGATGTCTTTATGGTGGTGTAGCAGTCCTATTTCATATTAAAAAATTGTGAGTGTAAAGAGGAGACTAGAATTCAGATCATCGTTAAGGAAAAGGTTACTTTAGGATTGAAGAATATAGTCTTTATTATTTAGTAGATTTGTAAGATTAGTTCTGAAGGCTGCCAGTCTTGGTAAATTTGATGGAGATGCAGCTAGACTTTATGCAAGTATGCTTTGGCATGAAATAGGAAAGCAGAGAAGTTAGTAATATGTGGATAGCTTGTGAATTGAGTATATTCTTGGACAGGCTGTCCTGAATTCAGTACAGTCTTTAACTGGAAGAAGTTCAGCTTTACAAAACACCCTTAACATCCTTATTTACTGGGGCTGTTTACAAAGGGTAATGTTTATTTTTTTGTAGTTGTATCAGTTTTGCCCCACATAAAGGGTAAGTTGGATGCAGCATAAATGTGAACGAACTCTGTACAGTTTTCTGAACTAGGACTTTTGCCAGACTGTGCTTGCAAAATTAGTAAATGTTGAGTTTGAGAGAATTTGATTTGTTGATGTGTATAGAGGTTAAAAATCACATAGGTCTCTGCTGAATTGTAGTTGGTGTCAGTGTTTGAGATGTAACCGTAAAATACATAAATATGTTTGTGGAAGGAGCAAAAACTATGGAGCTAGATTCATGAAATGTTGAATCTGACCTGTCTAGATGGCATGTACTTTGACAGGCTGGCATGGCATGGTCTGTGGTACATGCTTAAACATATCTGAATGTATATTTTTATAGGCCAGAAGGACCGTGTCCGTAAATGTTTTAAGCAGATGAGCAAACTGAATTGTCTTGGAAAGTCATCACTGTTTCAACAGCCAAGGGGTGCAAGGAGAAGCATGTTACAAAAGCTGTGAATAAAATACTTCATATAGCCAAGGGCAGCAGATTGAAAAGTCTTACTGGGGAATTTTAAAAGGCAGATAAGGAGCTTGTATGAGGAATGTAGGCATAATAAGACATAGGAAAAAAACTATAGAAAACTGAGTGGGAAAACAGTAATTGACCTGTCGCAGTAATGTTGGCATGGCACATTAAGCAGAAGTCATTTCTAAATGTCATGTGGGGTATTATTTGGTGCTCTGCTTGAATGTTTAAAGTTCATAAATGTGTGTTAAGGTTCGGATATATAGGATGAAGTTGAAAATGCATCTGCAATGGCATTTAAGGTGAATTGTAACCGAGTCAAAGCTGACACAAATGTTCCCAGGAGGGGCTGACAGACAAGAGACCGTACAGCATACAAAGAAGGGGTTGCTTACCCTCAACCCCCACCTTCACAAGTTTTCAAAACTAACAGTTATGAACTAGTAAACAAAACCCAAAATACACCATTTGGAATCAACATGACCCGTGCAGTTCACAAACTACTTTGAACGTGCCCCAAGGGGACCATCTTAGTCAAAGATTTGACATGACTTCCGACTCACGAGAAGTCCTGCCAGCCCAAAAGTTTCAGAATCCGGCCTCACAGTACAACTTGAGATAGAAGGGCAAAAAAAAAACACAGTTCAACAACAACAGGGCGAAGAATCACAGACGCAGGAGATGAGTTTGCCATGTCCGAATATAACAGAATTTCCAAATCCCAAGTTAAAAAAATTCCTTTGAATGCAGATAAGGATTTTAAAATCTACAACTACACGGACATTGTTATTGACCCACCTTTGGTCGAACTGTTGGCAAAGGGGATACTTTTGTTCCATCTAGAAGGGTAGATTTGGCAAAATAGTAATTGATTTAAAATTGTATGTTAGAAAGTTAAACTTGTCATTTAATGTTTGTTGACAATGTAAACATACAGAGAAGTATTTCACATATATCTAGCACATTTTGCCCCCCATTCACCCCACGTTGCAATTGTTTGAACAAACTTGTGAATTGGACTTTTCCAACTCATCTAGATTAAGATTTAACAAAAAGTTTCATTCCCCTTCTAACCTTTCCAAAGAACAACGTGACTTGTTACATTTAATCCAGCAGGCTCCTGTTTGGATTATGTCACCAGGTAAGGGTGGTGGGTTAGTAGTAATGAACACTGAAGACTACACAAATGAAACGGAAAAGATAGCCAATAGCCATACTTACCAGCTTGTATCACGCAATGAATTAAACCAAGCTTGTTCTAAAATTAAATCACATTTATACGAGATGTTTTTGGAAGTTAGGATTCTTTCTGACCTTTTTAAGTATCTTAGCATGCCAGCCCCTAGAACCCCTATTCTCTTTGGTGTTCCCAAATTACACAAAAACATCGGTAACCCACCAATGAGACCATTGGTAGATGCAAGGTCTAGTCTAACGTATCCTTGGGCGAAATGGGTAGATGAAACCCTTAAAAAATGTGTGACCCAGGAACAGCAAATTTGTAAAGATTCTTGGACATTTTTAGAACAAATTAACAATTTTGAACTCCAGGACCTTTACTCTACTCTTCAGTCCCACATGATGAAGTGATTGAACGGACCAGTAGGTTACTGAGGGCTAAGGGAGCACCATTAGAGGAAGTAAATTTAATAGAGGAAATGTTGGATGTTATTTTGAACAATTACATCACATTTAACAACAAATACTTCGTTCAAAAAATAGGAGTGGCAATGGGGTCTCCGTGTGGGGCTAGCTATGCAAATTTGGTTATGGCATCATGGGAGCAAGAGTTTATTTTCAACAAACCTGATATAAAGAAACAGATTTATTTTTATACAAATGGTAACGGATGATGCAACAGCATTGGTGGATTATTTTAGTAGCACAACAAGCTTCCTTTCCTTTACATTTGCCTTTGACACAGACACAGACCGGATTTCCTATCTGGATGTAGATCTGAGCAAAGATGTAATAAAAAAAATTAATGTTTCTAAAATTTATAGAAAACATACATATTCTAATTCTTTTCTCCATTACAGTAGCTGTTACCCTTGGCACCAGAAAGTCAGTTGTCAAGGGACAATTTGTGAGAGCTGCGCGTATGGTCACACTTGAGTCAGACTTTTTATATGAAAGTCAAAAATTGAAGGTCATGTTTCTTAAAAGGGGTTATCCTGAGGATTTGATAGACATGGTTTGTGACTAAGTTACCACTAAGAGAGACCAAGGCCTATATAGGCCAATCCTTAGTTTTGAGTTTCAACAACACTGGAATAATTGATTTCAGTCATTCTGATTAAATATGAATACACAATCAGTCTGATAACCCCTTTTACTAGTGATGCTAAGGAGATTAAGTATATCCTACACAAAAACTGGGAAATAATTAGGAGAGACGCTCATATTTTTGACAGGTTTGAGAACAACCTTCGAATTACATACAAGTGTGGTACCAATTTGAAAAGTCTATTGGAGGTCAACAAACCAGCTTTAAATTGGAAATGTGGTATGTATAAATGCCAAATGTGCAATTATTGTAAGCACATGAGTACAGGCAGAGAGGTAACCATTAGAAATACTATTTATAAGATCCATTCTAGGTTTGCTTGCCAGTCTAAATCTGTTGTCTATGTGGCTCAATGCTCCGGTTGTACTGCTTTCTACACCGGTAAAACCGATCGTAAGTTGAAAGAATGTGTTTACGAGCATTTGTATAAAATTAGAAATCAAAGCTTAGACAATGCCCTGGGAAGACACATACGGTCAAATCCACATCATTCTTTCTTATTTAAAGCCATTGATTCAGTATTTGACAATAATAGAGGTGGACCTTCATCTTTACTGTTGAAACAACTTGAATTATGTTGGCAACTTCGTACTGGATCTTGTTTCAATCCAGG